>NW_023269733.1:107500-143681 GCF_004353265.1 Vitis riparia | reverse complement strand
GCACTGACTCGAGCTTTGAGCCAGATCAGAGTTGATACCACGACCACTCCCGAGGGACTCATTCATATGATGACAGCTGGCAGAGCCACTTGTATCGTCTTTTCCGATGACGACTTCACCAGAGGGTTCAGACCACACGCGTCCTCTCTATATATCTGTTGGCTGTTCAGGTCGCCGAGTCCCATCTGTCCTTCTGGACAATGGCTCGGCCTGAACGTATGTCCTCTTGCACTGCCATCGCCCTCGGATACGCTCCTTCTGACTTCGGCCCCTCCACTCAGACATTCGCGGCGTATGATAGCACTCGGAGGAGGTCATGGGTACGCTAGAGATTGAGCTACTGATTGGCCCAGCCACTTTTGTCGCCGTGTTTCAGGTTTTGAGGATTCCTAATCCTTTAACCTACTTCTAGCCGACCATGGATCCATAGAGCCGGAGCTATTCCTTCTTCCTTCATCAGAAGGTGAAGTTTATTCATGGTGGCCGAGTCGTCGTGGTGCAGTCTGTGGGTGATAGGTTCATCTCTTCCGAGCCTGTACTCGAGATTAGTCATGCTGATGATGATCTTTTTCTGACCGAATTTACCTTTGACGAGATACAGACTTTGGAGATGGAGGATTTCTGCCGAGATTTTGTAGCCATGTCCTTCGACCGGCACAGCACGGTGGTGCTCGATATTATGCGGAGCATGTCTTATCTTCCCGTATGGGCCTGGGGCGGCGTCAGCATGGGCCTAGTGAGTTCATGGCCTTTCCGGACCGTGACGTACCGTTCGGGCTCGGATTCATTCCCACTGAGGCCGACTATCATCATATGGCGCGGCTGCGCAGGGAGAGGGTGAAAGCTCGCTTGACTCATACGCCCTTTTATTATCCTGTCCGCCTATACACCATGAGCCTAGCCGATTACTTTGTGAGGGCATCAGAGCCACATGCACCATTTGATGGGATCATCGGAGGACTCAGCATCACCCAGGAGGCCGAGCTTCAGCGCCTCGTCCAGCAGTTACAGTTGAGTAACGGAGCCCCTGGCCCTTCGACTTCTGTGTTGATTGCTCCTCCCTCCCCAGATCGCACGAGCCTTATGACGCTTTGCTTCCCGGATGAGATCGATGATCACGGGACTTTTGTCGAGATTGGGGACGTAGTGGACGGAGCCGTGCCGTGTGATGAGTATGTTGATGAGATGCTCGCGATGAGCTTGAGCCAGACCGAGGAGATGGCCCCGTCGGAGCTCGCTTCGCCATTTGATCTCTTCAGGGTGTCCGTCCTCGAGATCGCGAGGAGGTCCAGACTACCCCTGCTTAGGAGTCTACTGAGGACCTTATAGTTTTTTATGATTTGTTTGATAGCCATGTTGGCATTATCGAGGGAGCGTCCGACTTTGTTGACCCACCTCTTTCATTTGACGTTCTGTCAGGGTTCGTCTCCCGTTCTGACTATGTTTCTGACTCTTCATCTATGGATTTGAGCATCTTTGAGTATTTGCCTGTCCTCATGTTATTGATTTATCTGCACCATCTTCACCCACATCACAGATTTTTTACATTGATGATGAGATTGCACGGCACGATTCAGACGATGACTCGTCTTCTGCTTCCGATTCGGGTCCGTTGATGAGAGAGTTTCACCTGCTGTAGGGGCACAGAGTTTGTTGATTTCGGCACAGCAGATCAGCTTAGGGAGTTGAGGATCGGATCAGATCTATCTGCAGATGAGAGAGATGGCCTCATCCAACTGCTCAGAGCATACTTGGACGTCTTTGCATGGTCCTATGAGGACATGCCGGCCTTGACCCATCTATCGTCCAGCATCGTTTTGCCACTTCTGCCCCATGCCAGACCGGTTAAGCAGAAGTTGAGACGATTGCATCCTCGTTGGAGCTTGTAGGTGAAAGAGGAGATCCAGAAGCAGCTCAGTGTAGGATTCCTATCAGTGGTCGAGTACCCGGAGTGGCTGGCCAATGTCGTCCCTGTTCCCAAAAAGGACGGCAAGGTGAGAGTTTGTGTTGATTTCCGAGATCTCAACAAGGCCAGCCTAAGGATGATTTTCCTCTTCCACACATTGACATGCTAGTTGACAGTACGGCAGGTCATTCGATGTTGTCCTTTATGGATGGATTTTCCGGGTATAGTCAGGTCTTGATGGCTCCAGAGGACATGGAGAAGACGTCCTTCATTACCGAGTGGGGTACTTATTGCTACAGAGTCATGCCATTCGGATTGAAGAACGCAGGAGCCACCTATCAGAGAGCGGCGACCACCCTTTTCCATGACATGATGCATCGGGATGTCGAGGTTTATGTAGATGACATGATAGTGAAATCCCGAGACAGACCAGATCACTTGGCGGCTCTAGAGAGGTTCTTTGAGAGGATTCGACAGTTCAGATTGAGATTGAATCCCAAGAAGTGCACTTTCGGAGTGACTTCCGGGAAACTCTTGGGATACATGGTCAGCGAGCGAGGTATAGAGGTAGACCCGGACAAGATTAAAGCCATCCTTGACATGCCTGCACCGAGGACAGAGAGAGAGGTCAGAGGCTTATTGGGCAGACTTCAGTACATCAGCAGATTCATTGCCAGATTGACAGACATTTGTGAACCCATTTTCCGACTCTTGAGGAAGAGTCAACCTACTGTTTGGGATGATCAGTGTCAGCGCGCATTCGAGAGGATCTAAGAGTACTTTTTGTCACCCCCAGTCTTGGCGCCTCCTACACCAGGTTGTCCTTTACTCCTATACCTATCCGTCTCAGACGTGGCTTTGGGGTGCATGTTGGCTCAGCTCGATGATTCGGGCAAGGATCGGGCCATATATTATCTGAGTAAGAGGATGCTAGACTACGAGACGAGATATGTCACGATTGAGCGTTATTGCTTGGCATTGGTTTGGGCCACTCGCCGACTGAGACACTACATGACCGAGTATTCGGTGCACTTGATATCCCGTCTAGATCCTCTGAGATATTTGTTTGATAGGCCCGCCTTGGTCGGTCGCCTCATGAGATGGTTGGTACTTCTGACTGAGTTTGACATTCATTATGTCACTCAAAAGTCCATCAGAGGTAGCATTGTCGCGGATCATCTAGCTTCTTTACCGGATTCCGATGGCAGGGCCATCGATGACGACTTCCCGGACGAGGATGTCGCTTCTATGACTAGTCTGTCAGGTTGGCGCATGTACTTTGATGGTGCAGCCAACCATTCTGGATACGGGATAAGCGTCCTGTTGATATCCCCTCATGGTGATCACATTCCCAGATCTGTTCGTTTGGCATTCTTGGATCGACATCCTGCCACGAACAACATTGTTGAGTATGAGGCATGTATCTTGGGATTAGAGACAGCCCTCGAGCTCGGGATTAGACAGATGGAGGTGTTTGGTGACTCCAATCTGGTATTGAGACAGATTCAGGGCAAGTGGAAGACTAGAGATGTGAAGCTTAGGCCTTACCACGCGTATTTGGAGCTACTGGTCGGGAGATTTGATGATTTGAGATATACCCATCTGCCTAGAGTGCAGAACCAGTTCGCTGATGCCTTAGCTACTCTAGCTTCCATGATTGACATTCCTGTTGATGCCACTGTCCGCCCATTGTTGATCGAGTCAAGGTCTGCTCCTGCATATTGTTGTCTAATTGATGATACAGGGATAGACGATGGTCTGCCCTGGTACCATGACATATATCATTTCTTGAGACTTGGCGTGTATCCTGAGGCTGCCACGGCCAAGGATAGGAGAGCATTGAGACAGTTAGCCGCCCGATTCGTGATTTGTGGTGAGGCATTATATAGACGATCAGCTGATGGGATGCTATTATTGTGTTTGGACGTGCCCCGCCGATCGAGTGATGAGAGAGGTCCATGCGGGAGTCTGCGGACCACATATGGGAGGACATATGCTGGCCTGTAAGATCATGAGGACCGGTTACTTCTGGTTGACCATGGAGACGGATTGCTGCCAGTTTGTTCAGAGATGCCCGAGTGTTAGATACATGGAGACCTCATTCACGTGCCACCTTCAAAGTTGCACGCACTGACTTCACCTTGGCCGTTTTCAGTATGGGGTATCGACATCATCGGGAAGATTTCACCGAAATCTTTCAGTGGCCATGAGTTCATCCTGGTCGCCATCGACTACTTCACCAAGTGGGTGGAGGCCGCTTCGTATGCGAGATTGACATCATCTAGGGTTGCTAGTTTCATCAGATCACATATTATTTGTCGCTATGGAGTCCCTCATGAGTTGATTTCAGATAGAGGGGTGCATTTCAGGGCAGAGGTTGACACCTTAGTGCAGCGATACAGCATCCGACATCATAGGTCGTCTGCGTACAGGCCGCAGATGAACGGGGCAGTAGAGGCCGCGAATAAGAATATCAAGAGGATATTACGGAGGATGATTGAGACTTCTCGAAATTGGTCAGAGAAGCTCCCATTTGCATTGTGGGCCTATCGGACCTCTTTTCGCACCTCTACAGGCGCCACGCCCTACTCATTGGTATATGGCATGGAGGCGGTGCTACCCGTTGAGATCGAGATGGGTTCGTTGAGGGTAGCACTAGAGCAACAGATTCCCGAGACAGATTGGGCTCAGGCTCGATTTGATCAGCTCAATCTCCTAGATGAGAGGAGATTGAGAGCAGCAGACCATGTTCGTGCATATCAGAGGAAGATGGCCCGCGCTTTCAAAAAGCGGGTCAAGCCCAGACCATTACATGTAGGTGACTTAGTCTTGAAAGTCATCAGGGGATTGATCAGAGATCCTAGAGGGAAGTTCAGACCCAATTGGAGCGGACCTTATTTCATCAGGGAGTTGACCCCAGAGGGCGCTGCATGGCTGATGGATTTAGACGGAAATCGATTCTCAGAGCCAACCAATGTGGATTAGCTAAAGAGGTACTATGTTTGAGACCATGGTCTCAGGATGGGTGGCCATCATTTCGGTTAGCCATTACCTTGTTATTCCTTTGTGATACATAGTCCGTTGCTAGCCCATTGAGCCTCACATGCGTATTATAGCCTTTCTTTCTTATCGTCTTGCTCACATTTTCACACCGGGACAGGGGCCCTTTAATGTATGCATGCATTGTTTGGGAGTTTCATGAGCCTTGGACCTAGGGGTATGTTTTTCTCATCATCTTTTCCTATCACTGCACCTTTGCATTTTCATCTCATCTTATTGGTTGTATTATTCATCTCTTCTTCCCTATCCTATCTACTATTTGTTTGTCTCATATTCTCTCCACCCTGAGTGGTGAGCCTCCTCAGTTCATCACATGGAGGATAGTCACATCATTTCCACCATCTATCTCGTGGACACTGGTTTAGAGATCCTTAGTTTGAGAAGGTCATCTTGTCAGAGAGAGTTTGTTTGTTACCTTAGCACTTGGGAGTGTGTCCATTTGTTATTGATATCATCTTTGGGGTTCATTTGTTCATGTTCAGGGTACGCGTGTTTGTATATATGTAAAAAAAAAAAAAAAAATTGATTGAAAAAAAAAAAACGCAGGTGTGTATTATTTTTTATCATTGAGTATGTATATTGATGTCTGGGAGTCATTTTTATCGAGTATGTTCGTTATTGGGAGTTCGTATGTGAGCTCTCTGAGATCCCATGTTGTTTGTATTGTTTCGTCATATCTATTTGTGAGAGAGATGAGTGACCTTCTCCTAAGGACTCCGAGTCATTGTCCTTTCCATCATTACATTCATTATTGATGTGACTTCGCTTCATGTTTGATCTGAGTCGATCACCACCTTTCTTCACACATTCATTGTTTCGCTGTCGTTTTTATCGTTGCTTGTGATTCATCTCATTCCCTTCACATCTTATTCTCTCCTTACAGCGACCTATCTTGGGTTCGATGCTCACTTCGCATCATCATTACACATATCACTATCAGTTCATTTTGCTTCATTTGTCTCCTTATCGATATCATATTCACGTTAGACATCCTCGGGTCCTTGGCTCATGGGGTTCACTATACATATTGCATTTCATATATGAGGGCATGAGTTTTTGATCATTGGGTATTTGAGCTAGTTTTCTTTCATTTCTATTCACCCTATCACCTTGGCTACGTAAACGTCCCGTGTCTTAAGACCACCCTGAGCCATGGGATCAGATGTCGTCTTCGGCAGCCTCTACTTGGACAGGTGATTGAGATCTGGTTGATATGATATTGTCATGCTTCTTCTTCTGGGAGTCGCCTCTTTGATGTGCAGGTCTGATTCAGTTGTGTTCGGATTACCGGGATCGCGAGTTTGACGATGATTGACTTGGTGTCACCCGATTTTTGGCCTATCGTACACTCTGGTGCCACACCGGGGCATATCCCACTTCATTTAGGGTTTATGGATCCTCATAGACTTGCACGATCATTATCACTTATTGGATGCTCACTGAGACGTGGACATGATCGTTACCTTACGGAGCCCCTAAGGTCCACCAGCCAGGTCCGCACTTCTCGACACTTGGATGCCATCATGCCTCTCCATCCGGGAGGTACATCTTGGATATGTGTGCATGATTCAGTTATGGATTCGGACGACCATTGTTATATGTTCGATGACAATGATTTCATGTCGCTCGATTTCTGACCTGTCGTGCATCCGATGCCCATACTGGGGCATATTTTCCGTTTCGGAGAAGATTTACGGATCTTTGAGGAGGTCACGTGCTCGACGATAGATGGTTTCATGTCACTTTTTCTTCTGACCCGTCCCACATCCGATGCCATACTGGGGCATATTTCCGTTTTGGGTGAGATTTACGGATCTTCACGGAGGTCACATGCTCGACGATAGATGATTTCGTGACACTTTTTCTTCTGACCCGTCCCACATCCGATGCCATACTGGGGCATATTTCCATTTTGGGTGAGATTTACGGATCTTCACGAAGGTCACATGCTCGACGATAGATGATTTCATGACATTTGTTCTTCGGACCTGTCACGCACTTGATGCCATACTGGGGCATATTCCGTTTCGGAGGATCTTTATGGATCTTCGCAGAGGTCACATGTTTGAGGATAGATGATTCCATGCTATCTGATCTCCGACCTATCATACATTTTGATGCCATACAGGGGCATATTTCGGTTCGGATGAGATTTACAGATCAGGAGGGAGTCGCGTGCTTATCCTTATTTGGCGAGATGTATGCAGAGATGATGATGTATTCGCTATCCTCACGATGATCCCTTAGGGGAGCCTATCGAGAGCCATCTAGCCCGGTCCGCGCTTTTAGATGCTTGGATGTCATCATGCTTCCTTCCGAGGGACACCTCTTCGATATGTGGGTTTGATTCAGTTGCAGGCATAGATGATCTGAGCTCATCTGATTTTTTTTCGACATGTTACATTCTCGATGCCACACTGGGGCATATTCCCCATCTTGATCGAGACTTATAGATCCCCACTGGTTTACATGATCATCCACGGTTATGAGATACACGCCAGGTTGATGTTTGATTTCATTTTGTCCGGTTACTCCGATGAGCCTCTCTTGAGTCATTCAGCCAGGTTCATACCCTTTGGTATAGTCGTGATTCCTGGATGGAGTTGTCTCTGGTGCCCGGATTTCTCGCGTCATCGTTTCAGTAGGGTACATATCAGATCTGTTACGCGTCCCATTGGTGTTATTCTCAGATCATCAGGACGGACAGATTGGGTACATCTGATGCCATACTGGGGCATATTGCCCTCATTTAGCCCTGGAGGCGATCGTTCTCTCACACATCCTTTATAGTTTCCATCACTCGGCCGAGATATATTGTGTTCGCCTCATTGACCATTATTCCTGAGCTCTTCATCAATATGAGCTCTCAGCGGAGCGTCGTTTGAGACTCGTAGAGTCCCTTTTAGCCATTTCCAACGGATTGAGATTTGCAGCGGCATGCCACACTGGGGCATACCCCCGTCTTTGAGTTCATCGAATATTTTGCAGATCTTTCTCATTACTCAGTCCATTTCTTGATCTTTGCGAGTCGTCATACTAGGGCATACCCCTTTCAGCGCTTTTCTACTGGGGCATACCCCCTCTCTTTGGGTTTATTGTGTCTCGTCTTGATTTCATGGTTGTCAGACTCATTTGTCGATCTTTACGAGTTATTACCTAGAGCATCCCCCTACTGTCATCTTGTTTAGGCTCCCAGAGCCATTACCGTCGTCTTGTTTAGGCTTCCAAAGCCATTTCTGTCATCTCGTTTAAGCTTCTAGAGCCATTACTGTTATCTTGTTTAGGCTTCCAAAGCCATTTCTATCATCTCGTTTAGGCTTCCAGAGCCATTTCTGTCATCTTGCTTAGGCTTCCAGAGCCATTACTGTCATCTTGTTTAGGCTTCCAGAGCCATTTCTATCGTTTTGTTTAGGCTCCCAGAGCCATTACCGTCGTCTTCTTTAGGCTTCCAGAGCCATTTCTGTCATCTCGTTTAGGCTTTCAGAGCCATTACTGTCATCTTGTTTAGGCTTCCAGAGCCATTTCTGTCGTCTTGTTAGGGCTTTCAGAGCCGTTATTGTCGTCTAGTTTAGGCTTCCAGAGCTGTTACTTTCTAGTTTAGCTTTTAGAGTTAGCTTTTTGGTTTGGCTTCCAGAGCTGTTGTTTTCTAGTTTAGCTTTTAGAGTTAGTTTTTTTGGTTTGGCTTCCAGAGCCATTATTATTTTAGTTTAGTGTTTGAAGTTAGCTTTTTGATTTGGCTTCTAGAGCTATTATTTTCTCGGTTTCGGCATTCGGAGCCATCATCACTTTTTAGCTTCGGCGTTCAGAGCCATCACCATGTTTTTAGTTCGGTGTTCAGAGCCATCATCGGTTTTCAGATCGACATTTGGAGTCGCTCCTCAGTTTGACGTTCAGAGTCATCACCATCACTTTTTAGTTTCGGCGTTCAGAGCCATCACCATGTTTTTAGTTCGGTGTTCAGAGCCATCATCGATTTTCAGATCGACATTCGGAGTCACTTTTCAGTTTTGGCGGTCAGAGCCATCACTATTTTCAGTTTGGCATTCAGAGTCTCCATCACTATTCTCGATATCGGAGCCATCATCACCACTTTTCAGTTTGGCGTTCGGAGCCATCATCACTTCTCAGTTTTGGCGTTCATAGCCATCGTCGCTTCTCACTATTTCCAGTTTGGCATTCAGAGCCACCATCACTTTTTGGTTTCAGTGTTCAGAGCCATCATCATCACTTCCTTGTTTGACGTTCAAAGTCACATTTCCAAATTGGCGTTTAGAGCCATCATCGCATCTTAGTTGGCGTTCAGAGCCTTCATCACTATTCAGTTTGGCATTCAGAGCCTTCATCACTTCTCAGTTTTGGTATTCGGAGCCATCATCATTCTCAGTTTTGGCATTCAGAGCCATCGTTCATTTTCCATTTGGCGTTCAGATCCATAAGTTTCATTTCGGCGTTCAGAGCCATTGTTCGTCTCACATTTGGCGTTCAGAGCCATGGGCCCATGATGGCATCCAGATTTATCACCATTTCCCTCTATTTTGGCGTTCGGAGTCGTTTCTCATACCCATTCCTGCACTTTGAGTCACCATCTTTCCGTGTTTTTGTCGTTCAGAGTCACTTCTCTTTAGCTGTACCATTCGAGGTCGTAGTCCTCAGTATTCACATTCACTGGCATTGCACATTCTGATCTTCATGGCTTTACACTCATCCTCATTTTCCTCACCTTATTACCCCGTGCTTATCGCCTACTTGTCATCACTCTTTCATCTTCGTTACTCATGACACGATCCTTTGAGTTCACGACACATACTTCGGTCATGTTGTCAGGTGCCCTACGCTTATCATTCTCATGTGGTTCACTTAGGGTAGTCTCCTTCTGGCATATTCTTTCCCGTACTTCAGAGTGGTTCGACCGTTACTCATCCTTGATATGGTCTTTCGAGTCACTTCTGGAGACATTCTCGAAGGGAGCCTGGGTCCTCAGTGTGGCTTCAGAGACATTTTGAGGCTTCTTTTTCTCTTAGGATTAGAGCTTTTGTGTTCGTCTCTTGGCCTGAGTGAGTTCATGCTTCGCTAGTGTCCCTATGGGGGTCTCCTTGGTTCTTCGGAAGAGTTCACTTCATTCCACTCATTATTCACACTTGCTTTTCACTCCAGTGTTCACATTCTTTACACTCGTGAGCTCTACCGAAGAGGGGCATATTTGTAGACCCCCTTTGGGGTTGATACCGGGCAGCACTTGAGATAAGTGGGGGGCCCTCTTTTCTCCACACCCGGGAAATCAGCTGCATGGGCATGCCACAGGCCATGCTAGTAGGTGAAGGTGCCATGCTGCTGATGCGAGGAACAGTGCGGCAAGTAGTGGCTTGCCAAAGAAGATAGGAACAGGAGGGGGAGAAAAAGAAAGCCGGAAGGCTGGGAGGTGAGAGAGGGAGTGATCTTGCTGAGAGTTAAGGTGGTACTCCATGGCCAGAAGGAGGGATTGAAGAAGATGGCCCGTGGAATTCCCAGACAGCCCTCAAGCTAGGTATGTTCTTGTTTCTTAATATACTCTCGCACTCTCTACTGATTTACGAGCAAAGTTTGGATTGTTTGCCGTGGACGTCAAGGGCCACGGGGTTTGTTTCGATTGAATATATTTATTCATGTATGATGCTCTGCTTGATCTCTCTCCTGTGCTTGATTTTCTTTTCTTTTGAAAATGATGGGATCCTCATTGAGTTTTGGTTTGGATGTTCTGATGATTATATTGTGGATTTTTAACTCATCCCACCAGCTAGCCGCTCGTTCATCATTCATGAAACGAGATGTTGCTTAGTAATTCCTTGATCCATCCATTCTTGCTTTGTTTTCCTTCTTCATTCTCTATCCTTTGTTTCATGATGATTTCGCGACTTAGAGAGGATGAAAACCAGAGAGAAAGCGAAAGCCTAGGGTAACGAAGATCCTGGAATGATAACTAGGATACGATGAAGGTTGGATGATGTGTTTCCATAATGAAGAAGTTTCTGATACAGTAGCGGCTTTCCTAGTGGCGGTGGCAGTAGCTTTGCCAATGGTGGGGCTGATCAGTTGGGTACCAATAAGGCAGCAGAAAGGGTGTGTTTGGCACTGAGTCCGCTTGCCCATCCTTCACTGCCATATCTTCTGAACCCTACTATGTTTGCTATTCGTAAGCTAGAGGAAGTTCTCTAGCTTATGATGATTGAAAAACTAGTTTTTGAGACGGGAATCATGCTAACCTGGTTATTCCTCGTATACCCATTTCTCAATTTCCCTACATGCCACTTTCATCTTCCATATCATACCCGTTATCTTCCACTGCTACCCATATTCTTCATATCTCAATATATCCAATACCGGGCCCATTTAATCATCCTTCACTATTCATGTCACCAATGACACCGATATACTTCATGCCCATTATGTCCAACACCACTCAATTTCACATCTCTCATTCCTGCCACCAGCCATTCCATGTATCTCCTATTCGTTTATTGTTAGTATTCCAATGCACATGAAGCCCCGCACTTGCTCGCCATCCTTACCCCTTCAATACCCAGCCTGCTCCTATCTATCTCCACGTTTCTCTCTCTATATCCATGTAAATACCCATTTTTGGATGCCCACCACACTCGTGTCATGTTCATCCCCATAGGAACCCCAAAGCCATGCATGCAAGCTCCTCCCCCCACGGTTCCTATTCGCCCACACCACCGGCAGCCCTCCACTCCCAAAATAGTCCGACCACCTCTCTACGCTTATTTTTTTTCCTTTTGCTGGGTGCATGACGCGAGTAGGAGCTGTTCTGTTGCCTTCCTAGCGCTGCCGGAGGACTTTGAAGGCCGGTCCCAGGGGCTAAATCCCACCGGCAGCTACTCCGCCATCTCAAAACCCCCGCCCTTTCCTTCTCATCTATGTCGCTGATGGTGGAGACCTCATCTAAGGGTGACGCCCAGCTGGAGACGGCTGCCTTGGGCTTGCCCATGCATGGCAGTGGACTTGGGCTGAAGTTGGAGCCCAGGCCCGAGCTCTAATGGTGATGGTGTTTTGGGTTTGCTCTTGGTGACAGTTTTGGGCTTGGTTGGAGCCCAAGTCCAGTTGCATTGATGAAGGGCCTCATGCCCCCTGTGCTGTTCACTCTCATGGCCCATACTCATTTCAAGCTGGCCCATCTGATTATTTCCACCTTATATAGTTCACTTTTCTCTAAATCACTCATTTCTTAATAAACTCTCTAATTTCTAATTTCCAAGCCCAACTTACAAAAATTCAATCTTCAAATGACACTTCAAAATTCAGATTTTAACGTTTAATTCCTATTTTCGAATTCCCATATTCCCACTAATTTATTTGATCATTAGTATTTCATCTATTTATTACAAAGCTCCCTTTTAAATCAAATTTTTTTAAAAAACTTCTGATTTCCGAATTAAATTCCTCATCTCGAAAATTCCCATATTCCCACTAATTTATTTAATCATCAGCATTTTATTTACTTATTTCAAAACTCTATTTTAAGTCAAATTTTAATCCCGAAAGTTCCCATATTCCCATTAATTTATTTATTTATTTATTTCAAAACCCCATTTTAAATCAAATTCTTCAAAACCTCCAATTTCCGAATTAAAACTTCAACCCAAAAATTCTATCATCCCTCTTTATCCGCCCAAATATTATTCTCGTTAACTAGTATTATAATCCCATACCTACCTATTTATATAAAGTCATATCCTTTAAAAATCCAACGCCCTAATTCAAACTCTCAATATCTTATTATCACCATCATTATCGTTAATTCACACTTTCAAAATCCTATTATTATTATTATTATTATTATTATTATTATTATTATTAATTCAAACTTTCAATATCTTACTATTATTATTATTAATTCAACTTTCAAAATCTACATTCTCGCAGTATTATTATTATTATTATTATTATTTAAAATTTATATTCTCACAATTCAATTTCCTAAAGTTCATTTCTTATTATTATTATTGTTTTTAATTCAATTTTCAAAATCTATACCCTTGTAGTTTAATTCTCTAAAGTTCATTTCTTATTTTCTCTAGCAAATTTCATTTTAATTATCGAAGCTCTAATCTTTTAAATTTAATTCCCAAGACTCCAATTTTCCAACAAGCTCCAAGAATCCAATTTTCACTCGAATAGTTTTAATTCCATTTCGATTCCTAAATAATCCTCTGTTCTTCTTAATTTTACATAAGCAATAGTGAATTCTTCTTAATCCTAAAACACAGAATTTGTGAGATTAGTTCATGAGTAATAAATTGGGCTTTGGTGGGGGCCCTATGTTCGATCTCTTTCGATTTGTCAACTGTTGTGCTTAGTATATTTTGCTTGAGCTTCGTTTTGCACTCCGATATGCATGAGCTATATTTTGTATTCATTAATTGTGCACTAATCCTGTTTCTTGATAGCGCATTATGGCTCGCGGCCGAGGTACGCATCCATTCCCATTCTAGTCAATCTCAATTGCGTGTTTTGATTCTCATATTGTGCATGATTTAGGTGGGTATCTATTGACTTTCTCGTTGATTGCCACGTCAGTTTCATTGTATTAGTAGAGACCCGACTTTAGGGACTTAGAGGGGTGCTATGGTCTTTTACCGTACCTTCCCGATAAGTAACTTGACCCCCGAACCCGATCCGGTTTTTCACAGATCACCTTTTTCGAAACAAGGAGTCACACTTAGGGTTTTTCTTTCTTATTTTGTTTACCCTTTTAAAAATAAAACAAAAATAAGTGGCGACTCCAAGTCATTTTCTTAATCAATAAAAATATTTTTTTCAAATTAAAATCGAGCTCGCCATCGAGTAGGAAACGCATGAGCCGAAATGCGGGGTCCACAATATCCTTAAGTTATTTGAAGTATAAGTAGTAGCTTTTTTACTATTAAGAAAATTTTTCAATAAAGTTATGAGTATAATTTCTAGCCAGTTATTTTTTTTAAATCATTAAGAAATTTACAAAAAAGTTTCAAACATAAAAGGCAATTTTCTGGATGCCTCGTATGCACACAATAAAACCTTTTTTTTTTTCAACCAATGTATGGAATTCTACAAGAGACCAAATTGAAGTCCTTCGTTCACTTGTATGATAGTTGTATCATTCATCCTCTGGCCTTATCCTTTTGACTTATGGGAAGAGTATTATTGATATTAAATCTATTTTTTTTAAGATGCATTGAGAGTGAAGGTGTGTTTTCACTTTTAAATTTTGGGTTATTTAATTAAAAAGGGCAAGATTATCTTTAAAGAAGAAATAACAATTTTGTGTTTCATTTTAAAAACGTTTTTTTTTTAGTTTTCATTTTATATTTTTATTTTTGTGAAAATAGATTTATTTATTTATTTTTATTTTCTTAAAAATTCGGATGATTTAAAAAAATGAAAATAATTTTTATTTGTATTCTTACCAAACCACTTGGTCAACGTCTATTTGTTAAGCACCGAGACAAGCTTTGGCTTTGTTCTTCTCCGCCTTCAGCTTGACAAGGGGTGTTAGAGCAACAACCAGATATAGTTTGTTTTATTTGTATCTATCTTATTGTTGTAACTATCATCCTTTAATCATGTAAGTAGTTAGCTAATTTTATGCTATTTCAAACTCTGTAATTCAGCTATATAAAGCTGCTCTTGTATTCATTATTAACACATCAATATAATACAAACATTCATTCTCATATTATCTTTACATTTAAATATTAAAAGGCAGTTTTCTAGACGCCTAATATGAATAAACTTTTTTTTTTCAACCCATGCATGGAATTCTACACACGTAGAGGCCAAATTGAAGTCCTTTGTTCACATGTATCACTCATCTTCTATCCTTTTCTTTTGACTTAATTATGTGAAGCCTATTAGTTTTTAGCTTATTTTCAAACCTATGTTTGGACTTCTATTCAAATAGGCGTGAATATTTGTAAAAGTAGGTGAGAATCTAAGACTATGTTTGGACTTTTGTACAAATAGGTGTGAATATTTACAAAAGTAGGTGAGAATGTAAAGGCTATGTTTGGATTCAAAAAATATTAAAAAGAATTATTTGTATTTAAGCATTTATGTACATGGAATAAGATGTGGAATTGATATCTTTTAGCTTTCGAGCATAGTAGGAGGAGCAAGCGTCTTGAATTATTAGCAAATTCTTTTTATCTTTTAATTTTTCAAACCTTTTTCTTGCGCCACTTGTGAGCATATCAAGTATACTCTAAAAATAAAGATTATGATCAATTCCTAGAAAATACTTAGGAAAGAAAAAATGTTAAAAAAAATAATTTTCTCATATTTTGTTTCACTATGAAAACTATACAAAAAAATAAAATATAACTAAAATTAGTTAGAAATTTATATATTTTAAAATTATTTAATCTTTACATAGAAGATGAAAAATAAGTTAAATAAATTTGAAGAAACACATAAAAAATAATTCATTAATTTTAAATCTATTTTTATTTTATTTGAATTGTTTTCTTTCTACTTTTCCTTTTTGTTTTTTTTCTCCGGTTTTTTTCCTCAAAATTTCTATGAATCAAGCATAGCCTATACAAGTTGAGGAATGATGTAAAAAGGAGAGATTATAATAAAGTATTTTTTTTACAAGTTTGTGTAATAATACATTTACACAATTTTTTTTTTTTTTAAAAAAACAATTTATTATTTTATTTTTTAGTTTTTAAAAAAATAGAAAATCTGAAAATTTTAAAAGTAAAATAAATAAATAAAAATCAATCTTGCTTTCACCTTCTAAATTTTTTTTTATTTCCTCATGATTAAGTAAGATAAACTTGTTTTTCTTTTTATTTTTATCATTGCAGTTTTTAAGATTCAAACAAGATGGAGTCAATAATGACCTCCTTAATTTATGGTGCGTATCCATTTAATCCTATTTAGAAGAGTTAATGGGCTATTGTAATTTCAAAATTCAAGTGTTGTGATCCAAATCAGCATTTTTTAAAATTTTTCTCGCTTCTTTTATTACAATTAGTTGTCTAGATATTTTAGCTTCAAGGTCATGTATATACTACTTAATAATACTTGTATTACCTATGAGAATGTATTAAATACATCCATGCTACCACATTAGTATGTTAATATAGTATAACTATCCATTCATATTTATCAAATCAAAACCTAAATAAGGAAGGAAAGAAAGTTAGTTGGATTCAAAGATAATTAATAAAAGCTTTAAATTATTAGAAAAATGAATTATAAAAATTATTTTTTAATAAAATAACTTAATTATCATTTTATTTATTTTCAATTAATTAATTCTTAATAAGATCCAAAATATTAATAAATTATTATACCACATTAGTAAGCATTATAATACTACATCAACGAGCTTAGAACAACAAAGATACTCAATATATTCTATTCTATTAATAATCAAATGCACTGTCAAATAATTTTCAATTTCACCATTTTATCATTTTTTTTTCCTTCAGGTTTTAGGTGATTATGGATGTGTACATAATTCTTATATTTTAATTTTAAAATTTCAAAACTCACGGTGATATGCCATTGACTGATTCACTTAAATAATTTTTTTTCTCAAAAAAATAAAATAAAATAAAATAAAAAGGAAAGAAAACCGCAGAGAACTTAGCTTTGTCAAGGGGCCCATGTGTGCCCCATCACCCTCGACTTGGTGCCCATGACCTTTTTCCTTTGTTTCTCCTCATCACTTTCCTAATATCTGCAAATAAAAGGCATTCATTTTCTACTTCGAATTTGTCATTCCTCTTTCTTACCTTCTCCTTGGAGGTTTTCATACATCAATGGGAAACGTGTTCTCAGTCTCAATCTCTACCAAGGACATCGCTGGTTGTTGTGATTGCACTGCTGCTCGAGCAAATTACATATGCAGGCTTGCAGAAAATCGGGTTACTTTGAGAACAGAGCTTCAAAAATTAAGGGAGCTGAAGAACGATGTGAATAGGAAGGTGGATGTGGCTGAGAGACAACAAATGAAGCGTCTGGATCAAGTACAAGGCTGGCTTTCCAGGGTGGAAGCCATGGAAACTGAAGTCGGTCAACTGATTGGAGATGGAGCGGAGACCATTGAGGAGAAACGATTACGTGGTTGTTGCCATCCCAAGCATTGCATCTCCAGCTACACGTTGGGAAAAAAGGTTGTCAGGAAGCTACAAGATATGGCTACTCTAATGAGCGAAGGACGTAATTTTGAGGTGGTGGCTGATATTGTACCTCCAGCTCCTGTGGAGGAAATACCCGGCCGACCCACTGTGGCTTGGAATCAACATTTGACAAAGTTTGGAGGAGTCCCGAAGAAGAACATGTAGGGATGATCGGCTTATATGGGTTGGGGGGCGTTGGGAAGACCACCCTCTTGACACAAATCAACAATCATTTCCTTAAAACATCCCACAATTTTGATGTCGTAATTTGGGTAGTGGTTTCAAAAACTCCAAATCTAGGGCGGGTTCAAAACGAGATTTGGGAGAAGTGGGATTCTGTGATGATAGATGGAAAAGCAAAAGCCGCCATGAGAAAGCCAAAGACATCTGGAGAGCCTTGAGCAAAAAGAGGTTTGTGATGTTGTTGGATGACATGTGGGAGCAAATGGATCTGTTAGAAGTGGGAATTCCACCTCCTGACCAACAAAATAAGTCCAAGCTGATATTCACCACTCGATCTCAGGACTTGTGCGGGCAAATGGGAGCTCACAAGAAGATCCAAGTGAAATCTTGGCATGGAAGGATTCGTGGGATTTGTTTAAAAAATATGTGGGAAAGGATGCCCTTAATTCTGATCCAGAAATATCTGAGCTGGCTGAAATGGTTGCAAAAGAGTGTTGCGGTTTGCCACTGGCGATAATTACCGTAGGGCGAGCCATGGCTTCTAAAGTGACACCCCAAGATTGGAAGCATGCAATTAGAGTACTACAAACATGTGCTTCAAATTTTCCAGGTATGGGGCACCGAGTGTACCAACTTTTGAAATACAGCTATGATAGTTTGCCCTCCAAAATAGTTCAATCTTGCTTCTTATATTGTTCTTTATTCCCAGAAGATTTTTTCATACTTAAGGAGCGTTTGATACATCAATGGAATTGTGATGGATTTTTAGATGAATTTGATGACACGGATGGATCCAGAAATGAGGGATTCAATATTATCAGTACTCTTGTTCATGCATGTCTACTTGAGGAATCTTCAAATACTAGATTTGTAAAATTTCATGATGTTGTACGTGATATGGCCTTGTGGATAACCAGTGAAATGGGGGAGATGAAGGGCAAGTTTTTGGTACAAACAAGTGCCGGTTTGACCCAAGCACCTGACTTTGTGAAATGGATGACAACGGAAAGGATTTCATTGATGAACAACCGAATTGAGAAGCTAACAGGATCACCCACTTGTCCCAATCTCTCGGTACTTCTTCTAGATTTGAATAGTGATTTGCAGATGATAAGCAATGGTTTTTTCCGATTTATGCCCAATCTAAGAGTGTTGAGCTTATCAAACACCAAAATAGTTGAATTACCATCAGATATTTCTAATTTGGTTTCATTGCAATATCTTGATTTATCTCATACAGAGATAAAGAAGTTGCCAATTGAGATGAAGAATCTTGTACAATTGAAGACTTTGAGATTGTGTGCATCTAAACTCTCTTCAATTCCACGAGGACTAATATCGAGTCTTTTAATGCTGCAAGGGGTTGGCATGTTCAATTGTGGACTTTATGATCAAGTAGCTGAAGAAGGCGTTGAATCATATGGCAATGAGTCCTTGATAGAGGAATTGGAGAGTTTGAAATACTTGACGGATTTAAGTGTCACCATAGCAAGTGCCTCTATGTTTAAGAGATTTTTAAGTTCCAGAAAGTTACCGAGTTGCACTCTAGGACTCAGCCTCAAGATGTTCAAAGGTTCAAGCTCACTCAACCTATCATCTCTTGAAAATATGAAGCATCTCGCTGGGCTTACGATGAAAGATTTGGATAGTTTGAGAGAGATTAAGTTTGATTGGGCAGGGAAAGGAAAGGAAACAGTGGGGTATAGCAGTCTCAACCCGAAGGTCAAATGCTTCCATGGCCTTTGCGAAGTGGTCATCAATAGATGCCAGATGTTGAAGAATTTGACATGGCTTATTTTTGCCCCAACCTCCTATATCTTACAATAGGACAATGTGATGAAATGGAAGAAGTGATAGGTAAAGGTGCAGAGGATGGAGGAAATCTGAGCCCATTCACAAACTCATGCGACTGGAGTTAAATGGTTTACCCCAACTGAAGAATGTGTACCGGAATCCCTTGCCCTTTCTTTACCTTGACAGAATTGAAGTAGTTGGGGTGTCCAAAGCTGAAACAAGCTGCCACACAACTCCAACAGTGCCAATCAAGGTAGAGTTGTGATGGTAGGAAAGCAAGAGTGGTGGAATGAGTTAGAATGGGAGGATGAAGCTACTCTAACTACTTTCCTTCCCAGTTTTCAAAGCAATATAAGAACAAGGGGCTTAGGTATGATTCCAATTAAAATCAACCAAATATGATTGAATGTATATTATTCTTTAATTCATTCTATAATTAGATGCCTATCGTTTGTAGGATTTGAAGGAATGGCAAATGTTTGGTGTTTGTTGATTTAAATTCCATTTTTTTCAGGACTTTATTTTTTTTGGCTGATTAATATTTATGGAATTGATTGAGATTATAGTTTCAAGTTTTTGCCATGCTTAATCTTGGTACAGGGTAATCTCTAGTTTTGCCTTATACTTCTCTCTAGAAATTTATTTTTATTTTTTTGACATGTTTACTTGAAGTTCCATATCCAATTACGATGAGAAAATAAAAATGATCCTATGCTTTAGGCATCAATTAATCTATGCTTTGCAAAATTATCAGGTTGATTACAAAAAATGTTACACCTCAATTTAAGTCTCAGTTATGCTTTTTGGTTTTTTTGGCTTTCCATTTCACTCCACTTTTGCTATTGAAATTACAGGGGAAAAAATAATACAATTTTTTTTTTTTCATTTTCAATATGTTTAATATTTAAATACGATTTTACCATTTTCTTTTCATATTTAAATATTGCATATATTTGTTTAATAAATAAAAAATGTTAATAAATTATTTAAAATTAATAAATAATATTACAAATATTATTAATTTTTTAATTATATGTATTTAAAATTATTTTTAATTTAATAAAATAAGATTTTAAAAGCTAATAATTTTTAAAAATATTTGAAAAAACTAAGATATTAAAAAGCTTTAATTTCTCAAATTTAAAATTTTAAACATACAACCTAAACCTTTGGATACACTTTCTAGTTTTTGTTTTCAAAATAGAAACTTCTACATAAAAATGTGAAAACTCTCATATAAAACTTACCTTATCCCTTTAAAAATTATTTTAATTATTTAAAAAAAAAATTTGAGGTAATAAAGAGATTTTAATATCTTAATTTTTTGAATCAATTTTAAAAGACCATTACAATCTTAATGCAAGTCTTTAAAGTCTTTATATTTTATATAAAAGATAATACTATTTTTTATTTTTAAAAATAGAAAACACAAAATATATTCAAAAGGACACAAAGTATGTACTTTTTGTACAAGATTCTCTAATTTTTATATAGAAATTATGCTACTTTCTATTTTTGAAAAAAAAAATTGAGAAGAGTATCCAAACAAAACCTTAATAATGCAAAATATTACAAAAACCAAGGAAAAATAAATCCATAAGAAAAGTTTATTATTGAATTAGGAAACTAACATGTTTAAGGAATTATTTAATTATAACATTAACCAATGTTTTAAATCTGGATTGGTCCGTTCCGGTCCGATCGCCGCTCAGAGGACATTCTGGCTTGTTTCCCCTCTTTGGACCTTCTACTAAGTAGATCGGCCTCGAACCAGTGTCCCGGAGAGAACTGCATGGGTCAACTCCACCACCTCTTTTTCTTTTTGGCAAAACGGCCCACATTTCCCTTGGCCTAGTGTCTACTCCTATGATGGAGTCTTCTTAGCAAAATAGAATAAAAAGTTATGCAATGAGCCCTATGGCCCAACCTAACAACCAATTAATTTGTAAGAGATGGAAAGAGTTTTATAAATCTATTCATGCTTCCTCTCACTCCCGATCTGGGTGATATGTGAAGAAATTTAAGGAAAACCTCAACTGTTTTTGTTGCAAGAAGGAGAGCTTGAACCATAGACCTCAAGATTCCCAATACAATATTATCCACTTTGCTACAACCATCCTTTCGTTGAAATTTAACAAGGAAAAACTATATAGGTTATTTTAAAAAATAATTTATAATTATAAATATAAATACAAATATATATATATATATATATAGGAAAATTACATAATACAATTTTTTTTTTCAATATGTTTAATATTTAAATATTGTATATATTTTGTTTAATAAATAAAAATGTTAATACATCTATATAAAATGAATAAATAATATTACAAATATTATTAATTTTTAATTATATGTATTTAAAATTATTTTTAATTTAAATAAAATATAAATTTTATATTTATGACATCATCTGTTCGACCACCGGTTTGACCAGTGAACCGTGTATCAATAACTTTTCCAGTTCAACATCCGGTCTAGTACTAAAAACATTGACATTAATTTGTTTCAAGAAAAAAAAAAGAGAAATTCTCTACTGAAGTTTGATGATAAGATCATTTTGTTCATATTTTATCATCATTGACAAGTATAAATATCCTTTGAAAAATTATGTTGATATCTTTGACAAGTATAAATGTCCTTAGAAAAATTATGTTGGTATTAGCTTGTACATCGAGGATGTTTCAATATTGTCAATTAAAGAAACCACAAGGTCAGACTTTTTGCTATTACTATCCAAATAGCATATAAGTTTGAGTCATAAAAAAAAAGGGGGGGGGGGGGGGGGGGCGGGCGCTAAAAAAGAAAGGAAAAAAGAGAGCAAAAAAACAACAACAACAACCAATCACAATGGGTAGCAATATCAATAAATGAAGGGCTTTGAGAACTAATCGCTATACTTCTTTCCAGGCAACCATGAAATATATGTTTGTTTTTCTTTGAGCAACAAAATAATGGAAGTTGTCAACATAACATAGGTTTGATTAGTAGTTAACTTTCCTTTAAATTTTTCATTCTTCTTCCTATCATCCTTGGAATCTCTCACATACTAATAGAAAATGCATGCTCAAACCCAATCTCAACTAGCGACATCATTGGACACTATTGTCCAAGAAAATTATATAAGCTTGAAGAAAACAAATAAGATTTGAGAAGTACTATTGCATGTGCTTGCTAAGTCATACATGTGGAAGTCAAGTTATATGCAAAAAGACCAAGTCTTGCTTGTTCTGTTTGAATGGTTCTTTTGTTTTGAAGATGTTATTTTTGTTGTTAAAGGTGAGAATGTGTAAGTCATTGCCTTTATTTCTTTGCTAGATTGTTCCTTATTTGTAAGGAACTTAATATTAGAATTATGGATATTTAAGTGTTTACCTCAATGGAATAAGACGTGAACTTTATATCTTATCAATTTTTTAGTTGTATTCTCAAGTGTTAGCAAGTTTCTTTATATCTTTTAATTTTCTTATCTTTTTCTTAACCCACTTATGAGCATATCAAGTATACTAAAAAAATTAAGCAAGTAGAGGAATGATTTAAAAAGGAAGATGGATTTAGTTGGATCTTAGAGGGTCTAGGGTTTAAGCTTTTGTTAGTAACATTTCTACCAGAATCTTTTATAAAACACAATTAATGTTTAAATATAAAATAAAAGAATTGTTTTTTATAGTATCTTTTGTCACGTGTTATTACACATTATGATAACACAATTAATGTTTGAATACGAATTAAAAGAATTAAAATTGGTTAAAATTTTTGGGCTTAATATTGGGCCTCCATTATGAATTGATTTTCCTATTTTGCCTAAGCCTTGTTGTCTAGGATAAGGATGAAAAAAATAAAAATAAAATATTTGGATCAAGACGAACATTCAAACATCCTTGTAGACATTTAAATGTTGGGACTTTCAAATTAGTTTCCTTCTTTTTTTCTAACTCAAAAATCTCTATTTTGAAATGTTTTAAAATTAAGAAACTCTTTATAATTGTTTGTTAAGATTTTTCTAATATAAAATAGTTTGTTCTATTGAAATTTTGTGAACTCCCAAAAACTCTAAAGAATATAATCATTCTTAAAGTTTGTAACTCCATCTTTTGAACTGTGGACCCCGCATTTCGGCTCATGCGTTTTCCACTCGATGGCGAGCTCGATTTTTATTTGAAAAATGATTTTTATTGACTAATCAAATGACTTGGAGTTGCCACTTATTTTTGTTTTATTTTTAAAGGGTAAACAAAATAAGAAAGAAAACCCTAAGTGTGACTCCTTATTTTGGAAAAGGTGGTCTATGAAAAACCGGATCGAGTTCGGGGGTTAGGTTACTTATCGGGAAGGTACAATAAAAAAAACCGTAGCACCCATCTAAATCCCTAAAGTCAGGTCTCTACTAATAAAATGAGGCAAGCATGGCAATTGATTAGTAAATCGATGTATATTGAATGAAAATCACAACAAAATAACCGAATGAATATGAAAGGCAAAGAACGTACCTAAGTGATGACCTGATTTATTTCATAGGAAGCTAAAGTCAGTGAATAAACATAGGATGATTATGTGCATATCATGGAACAGAATAAATCAATCATGTATGGCAATCAAATCGATCAATCAATCAATCAATCATAAAATCCCATATGTCGAGCCCCCACCAAAGCCCATTTTATTTTTGCATGAATAAATTTCAATAACCCCATTATTCGGAATTACGAAATTAAATTCATGCTTATATAAAAATGTAAAAAATTAAGAAAATATTAAAAATCAAGGAGAATTTATAAAAAAATGTTTGCTGAAAATAAATACAGCAACCAATTTTCTTTTTAAAAAAAAATATTTAAAGTCAAGAAATGAAGAAAGAAAAAGAAAATAATAATAATAATAATAATAATAAATAAATAAATAAAAATAAAAATAACAATAAAAATAAAGTAAACGATTCATGACAAGTGAAAAATGATAAGAATTGATTTTTTTAAAAATGGATTTATTTAAGATAAAGAAAGAAAATTTGAAGAATTAAAAACATTTGAAAAAATAGATTTTTTTGGAGAATCTATTTTTGAAAATAATACATGGGAATATGAAGGTGAGACACGTGGGTTTCAGGAGTGGCCCACCAAAGGTGGCCATGCATGCCATGCTAGAAAGAGAGAATGGGTCCTAAAGGTGCCACAGATACATCCCAATGGATACCCATAGTCTAGGAGGATCGCCACCATCCCCCTTTTCAGTGTCCCAACACTGCACAATTGGGTTCTTCAACCCTTTTATCTGATCCAAAGTGAGGACCCTTGCTCCACAAAGCTTATCTCTTTCAAATTCATAAGCCCGAAATGGTGTTTGATCAATTGATGAATCAATAGCCATAATTTCTTTTCCTTTTCTTTCTGCTATAACAACTCTGGAATCCCCTGAGTTAGCAACATATATAGTCCAACCACGAACTAATACTATTATTGCAGTTGTGCCACTCATGCTATCATCCAAACTATCAGCATGTAACTATGAATTTGAGGTCAAGAATGCGGCATGGCATCTCTTACTTTATTTCCTTTGAAAAGGGCATCCAAACCTGGAAGGACTCCATCATAGTCTTTTGCCATTGACGAAAATCTCCATGTGGTTTGAAGTTGTTGGTGGTTGGCTTGTTTAGCTCGAAACAATTTGTATCACTTCCGGCAGAAGCTTCTTCATCACCTGCATCTTGAGGTGCACTCACAACATCATGTAGAGGGACTGATTCTAGAGAATTCCAACGTAGATATCTCTCCTTCATTGGTTCTCTTGGTAACATATTGCTATTAGTCTTAGAAGTATGCATTTGTTTAGCTTGAAGGAATGTCTCTATCTCCAATGTTGGGTTATTTTCTACAGAACCTAGTTGAGCTTCTACTAGCTTTGTTTGCATCCGTTCATCAAGCCATGATTCAAAAAGATGGAGAATCAAACGATCATGATCAGCCCTCACTACAAGGAAAATGTCAAAAGATGACGTTTTTTAAACGTCAAGATAGATATAAGAGGACGCTTTTCAAAAGCATCATATTTTAGACTATCATCTTATAAATTGCCATTTGTTGACGCTTTTTAGAAGCGCCATATTTTTTTTAGCTCAACAATGACACTCATAGTGAGTGTCATAATTTTAAACCTTGGCGCTTTTTAAGTGTCATCATATGTTTGTAATTTCATTCATTTCAATATTGACACTCGATAAAGTGTCATTGTACAGGTAGAAACAATATTGACACTCGTAATAAGTGTCATTGTACAGGTAGAAACAATATTGACACTCGTAATAAGTGTCATTGTACAGGTAGAAACAATATTGACACTCGTAATAAGTGTCATTGTATAGGTAGGAACAACATTGACACTTGTAATAAGTGTCATTATATGGTGTTCAGCGTTGACGCTTAAAAAAACGTCATTTTCTTGGATCCTTAACGTTGATGCTTATGAAAAGCATCATTTTATTGGTATCCTTAACCTTAACACTTATGAAAAACGTCATCTTTTGCCTTTATCTAATTACCATGATACTTTTAAAAAGCATCATATTCTCTCATTTGAAATTGTAATATGCCAGAAAAGGAAATTAATGTCCTAATTATGCCCTGTTTTATAAGTTTCCACAAACAATTAATTCAACAATAAAAAATTAATTTAAGAAACTACATAGACAAAAAGTAGCAATACTAGTAAAATTTACCTATTAACATCATACATAAGTAATTATGAATTTGTTTGGCATTAAATTAAGTTAAAGTTGTCTAATAAACTAGAAATTTTATAACTTCTTTAACATTGAGTTGTTCATGGTCCTTTGCTGCATCTAGTTCTACATCATTTTTCTTCAAAGTGCATAAAGATGGTTGTAACTCACTTTCTAGATGCTCAATCTGCAAAAATAATTGAAAGGGTTACATATTAGTATTGACAAATAGTTAATAAAACAACTTTGTAAATGAAATGTGTCTATGCCAATTTTTTAAATTTCCAATATATATATATATATTATATATATATTTCATTGCAATACATTTCAAAATATTGGAAGAAGTTAAGAAACCCCAATAATATTGTTATGCCAAATTTCGAAATACTTTTGAAACTCTTATTCTAATTTTAAGAAAACCAACAACAAACTATTACTGGTGCTTTCCCAAACGCAATATTTAATTTTATTTAACTTGGGCTAAATGCAATAATTAATTTTGTCCAACTCTTATTATCATTCATGTTCTAACCGAGAGTGAATGATGACTTGCAGCCACGGTTATCAAAATATGTTGTTAGTATATCAAACTTGGGTTGAATGCAATAATTGATTTTGTATAGCTCATTTTATAATTCATGTTGTAAAACTAATAATAACCCAAACATGTTACCTCAAAATTCTTTGGGCAAAATTTTGAACTGCTTCGGGGTGTCCTTCATGTCACTAATCATTTTCAAGTCTGAATAAGCAAAAGCAGTAGTGATGTACTGAAGAGAATGACCTATGCCTTTCTGTACAACCTGAAGAATATATAATAAACAATTTAGCAACAAATTAGATTCTTAAAAGTTTGTTTAACATATTATATTCAAACTACTTATTAATTTCAAAGAAGATTGGTAGCCAAGGGCAATACAATAATTGAGATAAATAAAGTAGGAATGCTACTGAAGAGAAATTAATTTTAGCTATAACATTATTATTAAATTAATTTTTCAATCTGACATGTAATGAATCCATGAAGAATTATACATGGCTAACACTTTATTGATTAAAAGAATAAAATAACATCAAAGATAACAAAAAAAAAAAAAGATCATATGGACAAAATGGTTCTTTTTATAAAAGTCATTAATAGGTTAAAAGTAAGATGACCTTGGTTACACTATTATGTCAAAATGACTAGTTCATTTCCTACAATTGTATTCAAGTTAAGGGGCTAGTATTCAAGTTGATATCCTACTCAAACAAGGAAGCTCTAGAGGCCCTATTTAGGGAGAAAAAAGTGTTATTTTTCCCATAGGCTAATTTGTAAGAAGTCTTAATCTAACTTCCTATTTATTTTATTTTATTTTTTATGCCAAAGAAAATAGAAGTACATGATATTATAGACTTTAAGCCCATTAGTTTAGTAGGAGGCCTTTACAAGTTTAGATTAAAGAAATTTATAAAGCAAGTGATCTCAAATACCCAAAAAGCTTTTGTAGAGGATAGACATATTCCTAATACATACACACACATGTAATAAGGCTAAAGACTTCACAAAAATGAGCTTCAAAATGCAAGAATTTTTGTACCAATGCAATACTAAGATTTCAATAAATCCAACTAACAAGAATGTGTAGAGGAAAGGATGAAAGGTTGTGACACCCACCATGTCTACTAAGCTTCATCCATCAATTTGCCAATTACACATCAATCGAAATGGAGCAACCATTGGATGATCCACATTCAAAAAACTGCCAACTAGGAGTACCAAGATATTTAAAAAATTATGACTAAGAATAAATCCATTATATATAGAAATAACATTCACAAAATATTCAATAGATCTTTAAAATAATAGGAAGTTATATTGGACTATAGGTCACAAGGGGTACCTTCAAGCATGAGTAATGATTAATTGAGTCATTAGCATAATCCAATCTGAGCGAACTTCATTAATCTCCATTTCACTAAATGATTTTCTTCCATCAAACTGAATTGGAGTAACATAAACCATTCATTAAGTTTAATTGACCACTCAAATGCCATAGTAAAATGACCAACCAAATGAATTGAATTGAGTACAAACCTTTGTTGTTAGTTGGTTTGGATTAGCAATGATTTCCTTCATGTATCTCATCACGTAATACCCACATTCCACACTACCCGGTTGTCTTGGGCACTATGATAAAAGTATCAACAATTACAACAAACAATAGAATGATATTCTTACTTCTTTAATATCTAGCCAATGATCATATTAATAACCATCCATTTCCTAATTTTGTGTAACAAAGTAAGTGGTCAAACAATATATTTTAATCTAAATGAATAAGTACTTACAACCACTTTGACCCAAGTTGGCTCCCTCTTTGATGTTTTCTGTTTTTCTGGTGGGTTGATTCTAATTGCCCTATAAAAAAAAAATAATGTTCTTCAACTCCTATGCATTGTATTAAAATATGAGAAGATACACACTTACATGTTAACTATCTCCTTAAGATCATCACATGGTTGAGAAGCCATTGGATCAAGGTAATATGCGATCATTCTCTTCATCTCTAGTGCCACTAAGACCCAGTATAAACTAAATAAAAATGAAAAAAAAAAAAACAAATGTGTTAACATATTATCCATAAATTAATACATCACAAACTAACTTACATACACCATATTGACATTTGGGTAAAAGGTTACTCTGGATTGTATGGAATAAACATATATTCAGCATGCTTTGTATTCCTTAGTCGATCTTCAATAACTCTTGACCTGTTTTCCTTGCTTCCTTCTCTCATTCCATCTTTCGAAAACAATACTGGGTTGACAAAAACATTTCGTTCAACTTGCTTTGCATCAATCAACTTTCTATGCAAGAGCCTAGTTAAACCTCACATAACAAATTATCAACAATCAATATAGGTCATTAGTAAATAATTTTTTACCTCAAAGAGTGTGAAGAGTCATTCAAAAATTATAAAATCCCTCACCAGATGTAGTATAAGATACAATTGGATGATACTTCTTTTGATGATATAATCATGTCCATATCTTCTTTCATTAGGAAGGTCTTGAAACTCTCACCAAAAACATCATTTGGGAATCTATAGGTTGTGCTCTCAAGGTTGCAAGCATAAGGCCAACCAATGCCTCAAAATTCTTGACATCTTGTGGTTTTTCACTTTTGGATTTCACTTCAACTTCATTTACTGTTTCTTTCTTTCCTTTCTTAGATGCCTGTATAATTAAGAACCATGGTACAAATCAAATTAAGTAGTTAATAATATAATATATATATATATATGGGGTTATAATAAATCTTGGCAATTAAATTTACTTACCAAGACAGGAGTATGGATGCTACCAAATGAGCTGGCCACAAAACTTGGTAACCAATTGTAGCCCAACAGTAGTAGTTTGTCCAGGAATAGGAATGGGAAGTGGTGCACTTGCATCATAAGGAACATCAACAACTACTAGTAGTTGGGACCACATTCAATATAATTGTTTCGCCACCCACTTTATTTTCCTTTGTCCCCATGGCCAGCTCACATTTTCTAACCTATAAAATCAAGTTATATTATTATATATGAGCCATTATTTCCCTATTCCATACCTTCAACTCTACATCTTCAAATTAACACTAGTGAAGATTAAAAGCCATCTACAAGGTACATGCAAAAATTTGAAATATGAAGTAAGTGAAATAACATTGAAAATTTTGAAATGATACATGCCAATTATTATGTGGTAATATAAAGAATAGTTATTCTTAAAATAAAATATGCTAGTAATGCATAATAAATCAAAATAATTATCAAATTATTAAACAGTTTCGTAATATATGAAATAAAAATCCCATAGGATCCAATTATGTAGCCAACATAATTATATTATCTTTTTTGTGAAAGCAGAAAATGGTAAAATAATATTTTGAGGACTGCTTGATTTTCTTATATTGCAACACATAAAAAAAAAAAAAAAGACCATGTATGCTACCACCAACAAGTGAATTCAATTTAAACAACAAAATTTGCATAAATTATGTCTCCTATTGGACCAAACTCTATCACCAAATTAACTTTAATTAGATAAATACCTTGCTTTGGGGTTCTATTGGCATTGGTGGGGTTGCATCTTCAACTCTACGGATTGGCTTCTCTACTACTTCTGGTAGGAAAAGTTGTTTTTGTTTCATGTTCGAACTACTAACATCTGAATGGGAAGTGACAACTCCTACTTGAGAGAGTTTTGCTAGCACTTCTGCCTGAAATCTTCTCTGTTCTTCTTGAGATGTTGCTATAAAATCCCTAACAGCATGATTTGTAGCAGTATTAAAATACTGACGAGATGTGTGATGCTTCCCTTTAGCCCTAACTCGACCACTATACTCAGGAGTACCCAATGCTTCTACAAGTATATCATTACTCCCATTGACACTTCTACCATTCTCTTCAGACTCTTTCAATAGCTTGTCCTTAAAAACAAATGTTTATTATCAAGTTCAATTACAAATTTGTTATCATAAATAAGCTATTATAAATAAATGAAATTATGGTTTGAAAATGTCTACTTACTATTTTCTCAATCACTGGTATGGCCACTTCATCAAAGGTGTCATCCTTTTTTTCCCTTGCTTTCTTCCACAATATGCTTTGATCAATAGTTTCAATTAACCCACTTGCAACCATCTTTTAATAGTGGACAATGTATAATGTAATGAGCATATAACCCTAGTATGTATTATGTATAAAAAAAAATCAGAAACTATAAATTAGTATAAGCGTACCATCTCTTCCTCAAGACCAGCATATCCTTTCCTACTTAGATGGTGATTATAAATGTGTTTTTTTCTTATTTCTTTTTGAACTTCTCAATAGTCCTATAAATTTAAAAATGTATAATTAATAAATGTAAATAAGAGGTATGCAAAGAGTTGTAATTTTACCTTAAAGTTCTCAGACAATCTATCTTTGACAAACATTGTCCAGTCTTCATCCCGAATAAAAGTATATTTAATTGGTGGTCTTTTGAGGAGCTCTAATTGGTTTTTGAAAGGAAGAATATACTTCACAATTAGCATGCTCTTAAATGATCGAAAGCACTTTCCAATTGTTAGCATACAATTCCTCCTGCTTTTTTGATTTATTGAAAAAGAAGCCTACACATTAATATCATACTTATTAGCAACTTCATATGGTTAGGAATGATAGATGTTTTGCATAAAGCTAATGTAGTTAAAAAAGGGTTACCTCAATGCAGTCCCATAACTTATCTTTCAACTCTTTAGGTACAACATGCCAAGTTTAATATGTTATTGGCACCATAGTGCGTGCTAATATGCCTAAGTAGCTTGTTAGATGAACAGCTGATTCACCTATAAAAATGCCATCAAGATTGTACTTAATGGACAACTTGTCATTCCTCTGTGTTTCTTTTTTGTGGGTTTTTCTTCTTCCTTTGCATCCATTCTTGTAAAAAAAAAAAAAAAGACAGTTAGCAAAAACAAAACTAATCAAGATTAGTTAAAATAATATTAGATATAACCTTCTCATAGAAGAGTTGTAAAAAGAAAATTTCAGACAAAGCAATTCCTAGTCATTGCACAATGAAATACAACCAATGTATAATTCTACTAATAAAAAAATAACATCCAAATAGCATCAACTTAAACAACTCCAAGGGCCTATATATAAGAGGGTTAATTCTACCATGGGAATTTCCTATAACATTCAACATGAAAGGAGCACGTGGTTTGTATAGGTTCATTTGGTCCACATGAATTGTTGAAGGCTTTTGGACTATTGATTTGTGGATTAAGTTTGGACAACACAACATGGATACACATTATAAAAATAAAAATAAAAAAATAAAAATAAATTCTAAATTTTAGTTTTTACATTTTCCAAAAGACCACATACCCTTTATTTTTTGTATTCACCACACATACCCTACAAAGTGTAATTAGTAGTCATCACCTACATGTCTTGCTTTTACTAATGTTATACCTCTAGTAAGAGTAGAAATGAATTGTAAGTCATCAAAACAACAATACATAAAAGGTTACTAATTCCTACATTTCTCAAAATCAAATTAATATTCATAACCAAATTTTATTATAAATTTAATATCCATGGTAATAAACTGCAAGAATTGTAGTGGGCCTAGAGAGAGACTTTAGCAACACCATTTGATAGTTTAAAATATCCAAAACTTCACTATGAATATGTTTAAAATTTCTTCATGATAATTTTGTTTCAAAATAAATCAACTCAATGTTCTGCAGAAAAAAAAAAAAAAAAACATAAAGAATAAAAGTTACCTGTTTTGTGGGATCTGCAACCCATTCCACATACTTTATTCGTACATCATTATCAAAAGTTTACGATTCAGCTACATAGAGGATTTGTTTTCAATCCAAATCCCCTCACAGTCACCTCGCATACATATTGCATCTGAGTCATCCATTGCATCAAACGCTTCAACTTGTGGCAATGACCTTATAAAGGGATGGTGTTCAATAAAATTGTCCACAAGGTCATCACCTCTCTCCCGATCCAAGAAATCTTTCTGAGGAGTTGACAAAACAATTGACCATCTTGGATCATGTTGGTTTTGCACATAAAATACTTGCTTAGCTTGGGATGCCAAAATGAAAGGATCTGATTTATGAGCAGTTTTATTAAAGTCAACTAATGTAAACCCAAGGTCATAAACTTTTATGCCATTCCTATTGTCAACCCAATCACACTTGAAAACTGGTATCCTAAACATGGTATAATCAAGGTCCCAGATCTCGGTAATAATCCCATAAAAACAAAGCTCACCAAACATTGGATTTTGATCCTTAGCACTTGCAATTTGCAATGTTGAAGCTATAATACTAACTCCACTATTTTGGGTATCTCGTAAGTCATCACGCTCCTTGGTATGGTATCAACACCCATTAATGACATATCCATGATATTTGGAGACATAATGGCTAGGACCATGAGCTATCCACTTAAGGGTTTCGGATATGGGTTCATTGTTACCAATTGCATCTTCAATTTGTAATTATAAATAATTGTTAGTACGTGTGTTCAGCATTAATAAAAACAATAGTTCATTTTTTAGGACCACTCCAATACCTTTTTTTGCAACCAATAAGTAAAAGTTCGAAGGTGTTCATCTTGAAGCCATTTTTGTCTTTTAGATTGATGACGATTTTTCGATTTCAACCATTCCATGTGCTCTCTATGTAATTATTTAGAAGAAATTCATAGTTAATGTCAAAAAGTTATTCTAAGTATAACTGGTAAAGATTAAGTGGTATTAGTTCTTACTCAATATAAGGTTGGACGATAGTTGTATTCTCTAAAACATAATGATGTGCATGCAACCACAAATTGGAATCAACTGCCATAACTTGGCCTCCAAGTATGGGTGCCCTAACTTTTTGGTCAATGTTTGCACTAATAGAAATCCCGATTGCATCTATATTTGATAAGTACTTTGTACAAAATTCAATAGCTTCTTCTGCAATATAGCATTCAGCGATGCAACCTTCGAGGCAATTACGAGTTTGCACATAACCTTTCAAAACTTTCATAAATCTTTCAAATGGGTACATCCATCTTAAGTAAACAGGTCTCTCTTACAAGATGCACAGTGAGATGAAGCATGATATCAAAGAAGGATGGTGGGAAGTACTTCTCAAGCAAGCATAATGTCACTACTACATTATTTTGTAACTTATCCAATGCAGCCACATCAACCACTTTGCTACAAAGGGCATTGAAGAAAAAACTCAATCTATAAATAGCATGCCTTACGTGTTTCGGCAAAACTAATCGTAATGACACTAGTAATAATTGTTGCATTAATGCATGATAGTCATGGGATTTAAGACCATAAAGCTTCAAGTCTTCCATTAACACAAGGTTTATCATGTTAGAGCAATAACCTTCAGGAACCTTCAATTGGGATAAAGTTTGACAAAAAACCTTCTTCTCCACTTTAGATAGTGTATAACATGCAGGCGGGAGATAAGTTCGATTTGATTCAAACCTTGGCCCTAATTCACACCTTAAGCCCATCTCCATAAGGTCTAGACGAGAATTAAGTCCATCATTTGTCTTATCTGGAATGTTGAGTAAGGTACCGATGATGCTTTCACAAACATTTTTCTCTATGTGTATGACATCCAAGTTATGGCAAACATGTAGGTATTTCCAATACTCAAGATCAAAGAATATGGACTTCTTCTTCCAACAATTTGTAGTCTTTACATTCAACTTACCTCGAGTGATCTTATTTTTTCCCCACGAATTAAAAATGACATCAATTTTCCTTAGAATTTCCTCTCCGCTCAATGGTTGTGAAGTTGACCCAAACTCTTGCTCACCATTAAATGCCTTTTTTTGTTTCCTAAAAGGATGATTGCAAGGAAGAAAACGTCTGTGACCTGTATATGAGTTCTTTTTCCCATGCTTTAATCTATGAGAGTATGTATCTTCCCCACATATAGGACATGCGAAATATCCTTTAACTACGCAACCAGATAAGTTTCCATATGCAAGGAAATCATTGATTGTCCATAGTAGAACAGCTCTTAATGTAAAGAGCTCTTGCCGATGTGCATCATAAGATTCAACCCCTTCCTCCCACAATATTTTTAGGTCATCCAATAATGGTGCTAAATAAACATCAATGTCATTTCCAGGTTGTCGAGGACCTGATATTAACAAAGATAGCATCATAAACTTCCTTTTCATGCACAACCAAGGAGGAAGGTTATAAATGACCATTATAATAGGCCAACAACTGTGTCTGCTGCTCATTGAACTATGATGATTTATACCATCTGCTAAAATGGAAAGTCTACGATTTCTAGGTTCTGAAGCAAAATCAGGCCATCTGTGATCAACTAGCTTCCATGATGGGGAGTCGGATGGATGTCGCATTTTTCCATCAAATTCTCTTTCTTGGGCATGCCATATGAGGTCTTTTGCAATTTTTCGGGACTGAAACAATCTTTTAAATTTAGGAATAGGAGGAAAATACCACATCACTTTTGTAGGGACTCCCTTCCTTTTTTTAGTTCTTGTTCTATCTAACTTCCACCTTGAAGTTCCACAAGTAGGACATGAAGATGCATCATTCAACTCATTCCTATACAGTATGTAATCATTAGGACAAGCATGTATTTTCTCAGATTCCATTCCCAATGTATTCAATGTTTTTTTAGCTTCATACATAGACAAGGGTAACTCATTGTTTAGAGGAAACATATCTCCAAGAATTCTTAAAAGCTCTGAAAAGCTTTTATCAGACCATCCATATTATGCTTTTAGGTTGTATAATGTGACTAATGCAGACAACTTTGTAAAGCTTCTACAACCAGGATATAAGGGTTTTTGAGCATCTTCAAGTAATGTTTGAAACAATTCTGGGTCATTCTTACAATCATCATGTGCAGCTTGGACCATTTCTATTGTACTATCCACATCATTAAATTGAACCTTATCATGACGTTCTGCCCTATTAGTTGGTGGTCCACTAGGAGCAGCTTCTCCATGCCAATACCATGTATGGTAACTTTGATCAATTCCATAGAAAAATAGATACTCTCTTATTTTCTGAGAAGTATGGAATATCATATTACCACACTGAAGACATGGACATTTAATGGAGTTTTTTTATGAGGAATGTTGTAATACGAATACGATAAAGCTTTCAACCCCATTCGTATAATCTTTTGATCTTCTATCCTTTGACATCCAAGAACGATCCATTTTATGTCCAAAAAAGAAACAAAGATCCTATATACCACAACAATTAGAGTTATTAATAGCTATCCTATTAATAGCCTCAAAATATATAATCGACCAATTTCAAATTTCAAATAGTGAACTAATGCAGCTAAGATGTCAATCAATAGAAGTAAATGATTTATGCATGATTTATGCATTCTAACATCTCCAACATCCTTAATTAGGTAGTGGTTCCTATCCCATATAGGAATACATAATCCCTATGTGTCAATTGCCAATGTACTTAATTTCATTTTAAAGAAATTTCGGCAGCATTTCCCTATGGTTCTCCAAGTACACAAAATGGACAAGGCATAGTATGTCACCTTGTCCAAGTATGTACCCAAAGAACAAGAGGAAAGAGTACCAAAATTTATTTTAAATGAATTAAGAACAAGCAATTAACTTCATAGATATTATGTTTTCCTACACTGTCCAATCGGACAATTCAAGCATCATTTGTAGAGAAAAGATCTTTATCACATGGTAGACAATTTAAAAGTTGTCAACGTGAAACTAGCATAGATAAAACTATTTTCACCTTTTGAGAACTAATATGTCTTTACTATGT
>NW_023269733.1:0-102500 GCF_004353265.1 Vitis riparia | reverse complement strand
AAAAAAATCTAACTTTGATCGTAAAACAAAACCCTCCATACCTCAGTCCACTCTTGGTTGCTTCACAGACGATAAGGCCAAATTCCTCTGTTTTCTGACAAAGCATACCTTATTTTTTTATGATGCGATGTATCCCTCTACAACTGCCTCTCACTATACTACTGATTTTGTTACTGTTCAGATCTATGAGATTCTATTGCCAGCAAGTGAAGAAAAATTGTGGGTCAAGGTGGGTATATGGTAATCTTCCAAGGGTTTTTCATGAAGAGTGAAGGCTTAAGGTTTTTGACGAAAAGTAAAGGCTTAGGGTTCTCAAAATAGAGTAAAGGTTAGAATTTTCAACAAAGAGGGATTTGAGGCTTAAGGTTTCAGATGCTCCACACTTGTTAGGGTTTCTCGGATTCTCAACAAACAGTGGAGAGAATGTTATATGGGCATCGTGGGAAGGGCAAATATTTTTTAAGAGGATATATATATATACCCATAAATCAATGACACTCCAATAAAGCACCAAAATTGAAAAATAAAATTAGGACACTCTCAATAAGCGTCATTGTCTACTAGTATTACTGATACACGCCATAGAATTAAAAAAATTATACTAAACAAGGACGCTTCTAATAAACGCCATGGTATACACCATTGTAGGCTAAGTAATGACGCTTTATAAAAGTGACATGGAATAAAACGTCATGATTTTAAGTTTTTGTAGTAGTGCCTGCCAGCCCAGTCACTATCAGATTTTTATTTTAGGGCATGCACTTCCTGTTGGTAATCTCTTATTTCCTTAGCAAACTCATCACAAAGGTCTTCTAACAGCTCTCGTGATTTTCTCTCATTTTCCAACTCTTTCATAGCATTAGAAAAAAAAGATTTTACCTTAGAAAGTTCGCGAGCTAACTTGCAATGCAGGCTTTCTAAGTGTTTCCTCAACTTTCTCTCATTCTCCAGTTCATCCCTCACAGACTGAACTGTAGAATTGACTCGGTCCTGTTCCTTACTACTTTTCCTAAGCAGTTTATCTTCAACTTGCTTCATCAAATCATCTATTTCATGTCGTTCTGCTTGCTGATCTTGAAGCAACCTTTTAATCCTGGCACGAGCGTGGCCGTGAGCATGGAGCGGTTACAAGAAGAACAGTCCAAGGCTTGAATGCTTTGAAAATATGAATCTGAATCTGAGTCTTGGGACCCTTGAAGACGGCGACGTTAGGTGCTCCCACGGATGCCGCCATGGCCGGAAAAGGTCGATAGCTCAGATGAGAGGTTCGGTCACTACCGCTGCATGAATATGGACTCCACATAGTGGCCCATGGTCCCTATTTCAGAGCCTTACTGAAGCGACGCCCTTCAAATCCCGTTTTGCGTGCCAAGGGGACTATGTGAAGATGTACAAGGATTTTTTTGTGAGGTCTTTCCGACACTTAGAAACGACATAACTCTCATTGTTGCTTGCATTTTCCTTGGGTGTTCCATGCAGAAGAGTGAGAGAGTAATCAGAAAGGTGCACCTTGTGGATGCTTTAGGCAGTCCTAAATTGGCAACATAGACCCATCAACACTGGGATTATTTAGATGAAATGAATCATCAAATTTTGTGATCGTGAATCCATCCATGCCCAAGTTCCTAGGAGGCGTCATACCAACACAAACGATGTTTCTCTTCTGCCCATGAGACCTCCCGTTCAAAGCCTTCGCATTTCCTATAAACTCCAAATCTGCTTGACCAATGGCATATGGGTAGCACTCTAGGCAAAGAAACCATAGTTTTTGGTGATGGTGGGCTACAATCTGGATTCAGAAAGTGGGGTTTTGTAGCAGACCTAGAAGTTCTTAAAACCCATTCATGTGCAGAAAATTTCCCGTCTCAGGACACCCACTCCACAAAACCATCTTCTAGTCCCTAGCTTAGAAACTGTGCCAATATAAAAACCAAAGGCTCATGCTGTACCAATACCCTTCTCCTTGAGGGTACGAATGGCCATAAAAAACAAAGTATCAACAGCAAGGGAGCAAACACAAAAACAGAGTATCAACTTAACCCAGGAAAACACCGACCCGGACTCCATTTCATATTGGAGTCAATGGGCTTATGCATGGGTAGAAAAAACCAAGGGGAACTAAGATCTCAAAGATAGGAATCAAATATCCAAATGAGAGCTATAAAGGAATCAAATTACTCTAAAACAAATTTTTAGTGAAGAACAAAGCATGAATACATTCTCATATAGTCGCAGCAAACCAAAGGATATCTATAGCAATCAAAATGTGGTTTAGCAAACGTACCTGAGAATGCTCCCTTTCTTCCCTCTGTTTTCTCTTAATTTCTATCTGGTTTTCACTATAAAAAAAATACTTTGTAACCTTTCTATCCAACTTGCTCCTCTAGCTAAGACCTCTCTCTAAGCTCTCAAAAACTCACCTCTCTGCAACTCCTCACCCTTCCCTCACCTCAAACATCTCTATTCCTGTAACCAAAAACCCCGCATGCCCCCTTCATAGTAGCTTTTTTTTTTCCTTTTCAAGCTAAAAATCCTCTCCTGTTAAAATATCCTCTCTGCCTGTAACCAAAAAGCACCTCCCTTATAGCTGCCCGAGACCTTCTCTCTCTTACGCTCCCCCTCTGACAAAAATGTACCCATCTCTGAATATTCCTCCAGGTGTCGCTCTCTGATTAGTGTATGCAAACCACCATCTGATTCCTCACCAGCCACCATGGAGGCGACACGTGGCTCACTGGAAAGCCCTCCACTTGTCATCTTTGAACTGCAGAAATGTGAGAAAAAACAAGCCCCATATGGGGGTCTACAAATATGCCCTTTTTCGATAGAGTTCACGAGTGTAAGGAATATGAACACTGAAGTGAAAAGAAAGTGCGAAAAGTGAGTGGAATGAAGTGAACTCTACCTGAAGAACCAAAGAGACCCCCATAGGGACATTAGTGAAACATGAACTCACTCAGGCCAAGAGGCGAAAAAAAATGCTCTAATCCTAAAAGAAAAAGATGTCTCAAAATGCCTCTGAAGCGACACTAATGACCCAAGCTCCCTCTAAGACGTCTCCAAAAGTGACTTGAAGATCGATGTCAAAGATGAGTAACAGTCGAACCACCTTGAAGTACAGGAAAGAGTGTGCCCAAAGGAAACTACCCTATGTGAACTACATGAGAATGCCAAGCGTAGGGTGTCTAACAACATGACTGAAATATGTGTCGTGATCTCAAAAGACTGTGTCATGTGTAGTGGAAAGGAAATCCAGAAGAGCAATGATGAACAAACAATAAGCTCTAGGTAATCGAGTGAGGAGAATGACTTTGAACGTCCAAAATAGAGGAATAATGGTGACTCAAAATGCTTGGATGAGTATGCACAGCGGCTTCGAAAGCAAATTAAAGATGTGACTCTGAATGTCATATTAAACAAAGACCCTGGACGTTGAACCGAGCTGATAGGAAGATGGCCGATCGATATAGGTGCGATCCTGACTCAAACTAAACACAAACTGACAAGAAAATGGTCGATCAATATGGGTACAGCCCCAAAACGCAAACTAATAAGACGATGACCGATCGATATAGGTGCGATCCTGACTCAAACTAAACATAAAATGATAGGAATATGGCCGATTGATATGGGTGTGGCCCCGAAAACTCGATCTGACACAGAAAATGACCGATCGATATAGGTGCGGTCCTGAAAACTCAAACTGATCTCAAACTGACAAGATGATGACCGATCGATATAAGTGCGGTCCCTACTCAAACTAAACATGAAAAGTGATAGGAACATGACCGATCGATATAGGTGCGACCCCGACTCAAACTAAACACAAACTGATAGGAAAACAATCGATTGATATAGGTGCAGCCCCAAAAATTCAAACTGACATGAAAAATGACCGATCGATATAGGTGCGGTCCCAGAAACTAAACTGACAAGACAATGAGATGGCTGATCGATATAGGTGTTGCCCCAAAAACTGAACTCAAACCGATGGGATGAATGACCGATCGATATAGGTGCGGTCCCAGAAACTGAATTAAATATGACAAGGAGATGGCCGATTGATATAGGTGCAGCCCTAAACTCTAACTGATAAGACAATGACTGATCGATATAAGTGCGGTCTCAACTCAAATTGACATGAAGAATGACCGATCGATATAGGTGCGGTCCCGACTAGAAAACTAAACTCAAACGGATAGGAAAATGGCTAATCAATATAGGTATGGCCCCCGAAAACTCAAACTGACACGATGAATGACCGATCGATATAAGTGTAGTCCTAGAAACTAAACTAACATGACAAGGAGATGGCCAATTGATATAGGTGCGGCCCCAAACTCTAACTGATAAAACAATGACTGATCGATATAAGTGCAATCTCGACTCAAACTGACATGACGAATGACATATCGATATAAGTGTTGTCCCGACTTGAAAACTAAACTCAAACGAATAAGAAAATGGCCAGTTGATACAGGTGCAGCATTGACTCAAACTGAACTCAAATTGACAAGATGATGACAGATCGATATAGATGCGACCCCGACTCAAACTGACATGATGAATGACCGATCGATATAGGTGTGGTCCCAACTCAGACTCAAACAGATAAGATGATGATCGATTGATATAGGTGTGATCCCTAAAAACTCAAACTGACATGGAAATGATAGGAAGATGGTCGATCGATATAGGTGCGGCCTCGACTCAGACTCAAATAGACAATGACCAATCGATATAGGTGCGGTCCTAGAAACTGAACTAACATGACAAGGAGATGGCCGATCGATACAGGTGCGGCCCCAAAATCTAATTGAAATTGACATAAAACGATGAATGACCTGATCAAGTTGCTCAAATCCAAAGAATAACTCAGATAATGATGCAAACAAGCTCGACCGGAGGGGGTATGCCCTAGTATGACAACTCATGAGGATCGACAACTAGGTCGAAAGATAATGAAGCCTGTGAAAGGTCCGATGATCCTATGGAAGGAGGGTATGCCCTAGTATGCAATGATGAACAGACAGAGATGGAAAATGCCTTCAAACCATTGTACTCTAAAATATGTTCATCCATCATACAATGAAAATGTCCAATCTCAGATAGGTAATGCCAAACAGGACCATGTATTGTGACACCATGCTGACAAAACAAAACTAACTGATGAATAAGAACAATGATGACCAGTGCTCGAAACTTAAGAAGCAAGCAAATCAACACTCAACATGATAACTGTCAAAATGAAAGCATCATCACTAATAAATCATCAATCTGTCAGGCCCTGCCATCATGGAAGATGTTGAACCTAAAGTCCGAAAGATATATGAAAACACAACCAAGGTGATTGAGGACTGATCTACATCTCCTCATAATCGAGGGAGGGGTAAGGTCATGTGTCACGGTGGGATGTGTAGCATAAAAGAAAGTGATGATCAGGCTCTGGTATGATAGAAGGCATGGGGGTATCCAAGGTGAAATGTCTAAGTACAAAATGAAAGGTATGTAAGTATCCGAGATCATCCAAGTATGCCAAGAAGACTAGACTCAAGGCGTCAATAGCTCCATAATCTATCAAAAACAATAATCACGAACAAAAAGTCAAGTCTTGATGTCCAAACATCCGACTAGGTGGCTATGCCCTAGTATGCCATGAGGATAACATAAAACAATCCAATAATCTACATATCACTCGTCAGATGCTCCAACGTCAAGAATCAATCTGATCTCCCTCCAAAAGATGGATATGCCCCAGTGTACAAGATTCGATATGGTGACTATGCTCCAATGAAAAATACTCTCCATCTCGTCTATACCCTAGTGTAAAGTAGTGCATCCGAGTCAACAACTGCTAGAAAGGACCACACGTAGTTCACATCAACAAATCAATCGATCTCTACTCCTGATGCCAAAAATGGAAACATCTCATCATAGTCCACATGAATCAAAATCCCTGAGCTCTATGAGTACGAATGAACTGGCTATGCCCCAGTATAAACCATCTGAAGTGACTATGCTCCAAGAAAAATCAAAGTCCATCACCGATGAGAGGGCTATGCCTCAAAATAAATCGTCATATCAAAAATCAACCATCAATGAGTAGAGTGTGTTCCAATGCAGAGTATCGAGCAGAGTGACTATATCTCCAACAAAAACACTCTTTGAAATGGCTATGCCCCAGTGTAGGGTTATCCCACAACTCCTAATCCATCATAACCCAAGTGAAGAAGCAAACTAACTATGCCTCAATGCAAAGCATCATCCCAAAAGAAAAAGTCATCGATGAGCGGGGTATGTCCCAGTGTAGATAACGTCGCCTTTGAAAATCCATCACTGATAAGAGGGGTATGCCCTAGTGTAAATCATCATCTCAACTCCCCATCCATCATGGTCCGAGAAATAATCTTCGACCAAGCTTGAGTATTGCCCATGTGTGAGCTGTCAAACACAATGTGAAGTAATGGCCTCAGGGTGGTCTTCAGACACGGGACGTAACGTAGGCCAAGGTAATAGGGTGAAAGAAATGAAAGGAAACTAGGCTCAAAGATCCTAATGATATAATCCCCATACCCCCATGCATGAAATGCAATGCATAGAAAACGTCATGAGTCCCAGACCTAGGGGTCCCCACATGAAAAGTGATGATAAATGAATGGTCACATCGAATAAGCAAGAATAAAGTGTGGATGCTAAACCCACGTCAAACATCAAGCAAGATGAGAATAGAATGAAATCAGATGAGGTAAGGTGAAACGAATGAATAAAATAAAGATAGAAGAAGACGAAGAGATAGAAAAGTGAGTGATGGTCAGCCTACATCAAAGCATGGAAAGTAGTCACATCTGAAATATATGGGATGATGGATAGAGCCAGGATCCAGAGATACTGAAGAAATGTCGCTTGCCTCTTTCAAAAAAATCGAATGGGCGAATCATACTTTCACCCAAAATATACATCAAGATGAAACTTAGAAAGAAGCTCTCATACGAACTCTCTTTAACACATGAACTCAATGAAGCAAACTAGCACATCCATACACATGCCCAATGGAGAATAAGAAAATGAACAATGCACTATCATTTTTTATTTATTTATTTATTTTATTTTTTGTGCATACTCTGATCAATAGTGAATGATCTCCTATGAAATACATAGCTAAATGAATAAACTCTCCCCATGTACTGATGTAACATGAATCCTCACTAACAAGACAACCTCTCAAAATAAGATCTTTGGACCACTGCCTATAAGGCGAATGGGAAAAAAAACGTGACAATCCTCCATGCAATGACGTGTGAGAAACCACCACTCAAGGTGAAACAAGGATAATGTCGAGTAAGCAATGATCAAAGAAAAGATAGAGAATGAATATCACAAGTGGTGATATGTGATATCGGAAAATAGTGATGAAATGATGTCCAAGTGGCAAATATCACAATGAAGAGTGAGGAATGAGGCTTGAATATGTATGTCAGGTCTGGAACTCATGACGTATCCAATCATAGCATGCAAACACTACAGGGTCCCCAACTCGGTGTAATAGGCAAATGAGGTGATGAAAGAAAAGGCTATGTGCTCATGGGAGGCTCAATGGGCTAGCAATAGGTAACTCTATATGCGAGGGTGATAAAGTAAATAGGCTCATGAAATGATGGCCACCCATTCTTTGACCATAACCTCGAACATCATGCTTTCAAGATCTCACATGGCCAATACTAAAGATTGGCATCCGTCTAACAAAGTCATGTCAACTCCTCTGAAATCAAGTGAAAGCCCCCTACTGATGCTTTGTGATAACCATCAATGTCCTTCGAAAATCACCTCACTATATCATCATAAGTCACTCACCATCGTCTCATAAAATCACCATCTCTAATCATCCCGAATCTCTGAAGTCATGTGCAATGGCTCAAATCTAAACACTCCATGATAACTCCTTTGTCTCAACAATATCATCAAGCAGTCAAGCCAATCTCTCATCGTGATCCATCTATCATCATGTGAAGCTCATCTCTGGTCAAACCATCTCGGACACTACCTGGTCAGATCAAGGAAATGATGGAAAGGAAAGACAATGGTACTGTAGCATTCTAAGGCGAACAAGGGTAGTAAAGTCATACGGTGATACCAAAGGGTGGTGTCATGTCAAGCTTAAAATGGGTAGGTCATCAAGTCCATAGAGTCAGGGTATGGATATGGATATGGTATTGCTCTAATCAAAAGGTGAAATGAGTCACATTCTCGAACTCCCTAGGTCAATCTTCTGATCCTAGGTCAATAGGCTCAATATCCTCCATGATAGGTCAGGCCAAAGTAATCATGATATATAAGTGAAAATATGTCTAATATCGAAAGCATAACACACATTAACACAAGATACGCCACATACTCAGATAAAATATCATATCACTAAATGAATCAATGAGTACATCATGTGTGAAATGAAGACCCTAAACCAAAAACCAGACTTAACAAAATAAAAACAACTCTGACGAACTAAAAACTGGACTCAACAAAAAGGAAATGGCTCTAATGGTGACCATAATTAGAATGAGAAATGCTCTGAACTTAACTACTACCCAGTGATGTACCCATGCCAACTGAGTCAAGTCCTCAACCTGGAAGATCCTGAAATACCATATGCCAATAGTACCATCAACATCCAAATCAATCTACTGAAGATTAGGAGGAGGAGGAACTGCATGTGTATAATGTGTAGGTAGAGGATTGGTGGTGTCATACTTAGCCCAGCCAAGTTGACCAACCTCGAATCGATCAAGTCCTGTATCGCATGATGGAGTGCCGAACAACACTTAGTATCATGTCCCTGAATCTGATGATACAAGCAATGCTCATAGGAGCGAAAATGTGGAGGAATAAGATATGGCAAAAGGCGTGGCACCAAAGGAATGATCAAACCACCATATTTGAGCTTCTCAAAAGCTCTAGTCAAGGTCATGCTCAAGGGAGTGAACTGTCTCGTGGGCCTTTATGCATATGGTCTAGGTGGTGGGTGAGTAGTGGCCCTCGGATGTGATGGTCATGGCTGCATGCTAGTATGAGCAATGTAAGGCTCCTGAACATAAATCGGCTAATACCGATACTACGGATGAGGGAAATGAGCTCTGATTGTAGGAGGCCTATAAAGTGAGTGATGCGTAGGCCTCCGATGCTGATATCTAATAGCACCAACCTCTCCAGGTCTACTAGATGATCCAAAAGGCTTCTTCCCCTTACTATCAGGGGAAGGAGTAGCATCTGTCCATAATTCTCGAGCAATGGCCTCCTCAACACTGAAAGCTGCCTGAACCAGACTCCTAAGATCCTGAAATGGAATTCCTACAAGACGTCTAGCGAACCTCGATTGTAGGTTCTGAAGAACCATATCAATCTGATCCTACTCCTTAGGTCGGTCTATCATACCAGCCACCTTTGCCCTCTAATGAGTGACAAAGGAAGAAATAGACTCATTTGGCCTCTGCCTAGTGGCCTCCAACTCTCGTCTAGATACATCAATATCGGCACTGAAAGCGACACTGAGTCAGGAACTCATGAGCCACATCCTTCCAGGTGCAGAGTCTCGAAGGCTCAACTGAAGCAAACCATCTCTGAGCTGCTCCACTAAGTGACATGGGAAAGAGGGCCACTAACTGTACATCATCTATCCCATGTGCTCTCATGACTGTGTTGTATAGTCTCTAGTGGATCTTGGGACAACCAATCCCACTGTAACACTCAATGTCTGGCATGCAAAACTTGGCGGGCAAGCTAGCCGCCGGTATGCCATCTCTGTCATCCCAAGTCAAACCTCCGTCTTGTAATTTGATCTATCTCATCCTGGACTCAAGCCTCTCAACCTTGGCCTCCTGCTCGGCTAATCGAGTATCCTTAATAGTAGGAACCATGGGAGGCAGCACTGTGACATAGTAGGAACCATGGGAGGCAGCACTGTGACATAGGCAGCACTGTGAAGCCCTAGGTGGAAGAGCCTGTTCTGTCTTAGATCCATGGGGAACCGTCTCGTTAGTGACCATGCCAATTGGATGAGGATCCTGGCGAGAACTCTCTATCTGATCCAAGCGTTTACTGAGTCCTGCCATGAACTCCTTAATGGAAGCAAGTGTGGAAGACATCTCAACTGAACTGTCTAAACTCGGATATGAATCTACTCTGATCAATCGACCTCGACCTCTCCTCCAAGAATGTGACTCCAGACTCAGCCGACTCCTAAACTGACTCCCTACAATGCAAACAAAATGGATGAAGGACACGAGATAGAACTCTAAAAGATGACAATACAATATGCAAGCACATGGTCCTGAGGTGGCAATCCAAAATCTGGATGTATGACGAGAACTCTGGAGTCATAAAGGTGTCCACTGTGAGATGGCTACAAAAGTGACCAGAGAATCCCTATCAACAATCCAAGATAAAAGATGTGTGAAAAACATGCTATCACGAGATCAATACTCCATCTATAACCACATATCCTCGACTTAACCTTCAACTCGAGCTCCATAAAGAGAAAACGATAAGGTGATCAAGGCGAATCTCTCGAAAAAAATGTGAATGTAAAAATGTGTCTTTCACCTTTCTATAATGAAAATATGAGCGTCGAGTCAAAGATCAAATCAAGTATCCAACAAAGAATAAGGTATCGAGCCCGTGATAGGTGTACAATGTGAAAAGATGACCAATGAACATATCCCAAAGCATCGATTGAGTGTCAACAAAGTGAAAGGATGTGCCAAGCCAAGAGAGGGAAGACGAAAGTCCTAAGAAGAAAACATACTAAACTCATCGAGTGAAAAGAATAAACTAAGGCGACAAGACAAAAGGTGATCCAACAGATACTCAAACTCAAACCGATCTCTGAGCACTCAACTGGAGATTAAAAAGAGGGAGTGTTGAATCTGAACTATGACATCAGAGACTCTGAAAGCCCTCAAATGCACCCACGTGTAGGGAAGGAGTCCTAATCGAAGGATCTACGGCTCAACTTATGAGGTCAATGTGACTTTAAATGGATATGGGTGGACTTTAAAAGATCCCTAGCAGAAGCGATCGTACTCTCCGACGGTACACAACCCTTTGCACGCCTTCGAAGAGACGGGGTGCTTTTATGCAAGGTGGTCATCACCTCCACACATGCACTACCTCAACATCCCAGGGGGGTTTCCTATGGTGAAACCTCTCAAAACTCTCAACGCTCAATGGTCGACTAGAGTGCACAGTGAATGGTGTGGGTGCATCCGAAAATCCTATGAAACTAAAAGAAAACACACTGGTCACACAAATATCCTGAAATCTAGCTATGGTCTATACAAGTCTTCAAAGTTCGGACTCCAATCAACATCAATATGTCGCCCACCTCCAGAACGCTCCCAAACATAGATATAGCCCATCGCTAGACCCTACTCCTAATCACTAGCTCGGTCGAAGAGTAAACAAAGCAAACAAGTCTCATATCAAATACGAGATCAAAGAAAACAATGTCGACCGAGACTAGGGACTTGGAAATAAAGGGATAAGTGTATGTCCCACATAGACACGTGATTCCGTGCCCAACTGGTGTATGTCTTGTTGATTGGTGATCAATCAACTAGTGTACCTTGATTTCGGTCCTCGGACGGGAGTAATCAGCAAAATTTATAACTTATTTCATCATGTACTAGGATAACCTTAGATAGTATAGCATAGTGGCTCTAGGATCATTCACTGGGAAGGGTTTTCAAATTACAACTGATATTAATTCAAAGCTAACTTGGTGATTTTTCATTTCAAGGTTAGCTTTAAAAGAAAACATAATTTTTAGTTGAAAAATGGTTGGTTTTAAGCTAACAAAAAATAGTAACTGATTTTAATTACAAAGAAAGGTGCTTCTTGGAGTTTTTGGATCACTGGGCTCAGGTTTCTATTACAAAAATAGAGTTCCGGTCACTTGAATCTTTTCCTCGCATTGGGGATTTAACATATAGTCCCTATTACAAAAACCGATGTGGTACAGATGCTTCCCTTTTATGGATTCAAACACTAAATCTCTCCCACTTATTCATCTTGCAATGGCTCGTGCCTCTCACCTAGCATTTGCCATTCAAGGTGATCCTTAACCTTGGATTACCCTTCAAAAGCTCGCAAGAGATAACTAATGGATGTCTCCTTAGAGTCCAAAAGCTTACCAAGTGTTGGCTATTCTAGAAAATCCTACCTTTGAACCACTTCCCAAAGGCACGCAAGAGATAAACTAGTGCATCTCAATGGATGGAGATCACTTGCCTTACCAAGTGTTGGCCTAGGTGATTTAAAGGTGTTTTAAGTTAACTAAAAACATAGAAATCATTAACGGGTCACACTTTCTCTTCATCAAAAGCTGAAACAACAAAACTTCCAATTTTTGCATTCAGCACCTTACCTAACTTCCTTAACTCCAAGAGACAAAAGCCTAGTCACTCATTCTCTGAGAAAACATCCTCGGAGCTTGTTTGGCTAGTGAGAAAAATACAATCAAAATGAGTAAGTAAGGTAGAGTAAAGCTTTGTGTATTACTTTCTTCAAAAACTATACAAAAAGTTGGTCTTTGAGAACAAGCTCCATAGATATCCTTATGTAAAGAAAATTAAAAATGATATATAGGAGGTTATTCACCCTTCCTTCTTACTTCCAAACTAAGGAATACTATGATTGGTGGATTATAAGGAGAAAATGGAGATTTAAACAACAAATCTCTAAAGAAAAAATCTAAAATAGTCGGTCGCAAATATCTGGGAGCACTTAAGTGGATTTCACAGCTTGCAACATGGGCTGCGAAAATTTTGCAAGCTGAAAGTCTCCATTTCTCAAGAAAAGGTTGATTTCGCAGCTAGCACTTTGTGATTTCGCAGCTTGCGAAATTGCCTTTCAACTTGGCGTGGTTGTCTTCCAATGGCCATAACTTCTTCATTTCAACTCTGATTTATACACTGTTTAAAATGTTGGACTCCTGACTTCTCGAGCTTCAAAACGACATATAGTATGCAAAAAATGGACTCCATAAAGTGCTCAAAATATGTCCTGCAGTTGCTATCCTCTTGGATTTCTTCATGTTAGATTCCTCTCTTTGTTTTTCCTCCTTGCATTCTTGATTTGCTTTTGGCAAAGGACTACAAAGCTCCAAAGCTTGGATTCTTCCTATAAATGAGCTTCCATTTGCTTTTCCATGGATTATATAGAACTCTCCCTCATCTTAGATTGCTTTGGTGATAAAAAAAAAAAAAAAGCTATAAAAAACACCAAAACTTAACACAATTTGATTAGAAATGATTGCAAGGGTCCTTGTCCTTAACATGTCAATTGAGTTAAAAGGTACCAACTACTACTCAAAAGTGTTTAAAAGAGTTAATTACAAGCTATAAAATAGCACTTTTTGAGTAGTAATCACTCCCCCCAACCGACATATTGCTAGTCCCTTAGCAGTGAAGGAGAGAAAAAGAAAAATAAACAATACTATAATTTGCAACATCATGCCGATCACTCAAAAAAAATTTCAAGTGGCATGATGATCAAACTCTCACATGGAACATTAAAGATATAGAACTCAAACTTCAACAAGAGTTATCAAATAACTTGTCTAATCACAATTCATGAAGAGAAAGCATTATGCAAGTTTAAGCTTCAAAATGATTTCCACTCCCAAAGGTCCAAACCTTACTCTTCCATAAAAATCTAAGTGTTACTTATTAGTTTTCGAATATAGTATGTTGAACTAATCTCTCCCCCCAACTTAGTTCTTTTTCAACACTTAGCAAACTGACAAACTTCAATAGGCTAAGAACGCACCTCTTGATTCACAATTTTTTTTCATTGTAGGAGTACAAGGCTTAAAGGTATTCTTTTCTAAATTGTCCATGTAACGGGGGTCCATCGATGACTCCCAACCAATTAAGGTTTAGGGCATCAAGCTTTAAGGATCTTTCAACCACTAACTCCTCAGATTTTACCCCGGACTTTTTAAAAATTCTAGGACAAGTAACTGAGATAAATGCAATCAAGGATTAATGTTAATGACTTTAAAATACAAACATAGTTACATAGGATCAATCAAAATTATAACTAAAATTCTAAAGCACATAAATTAAAATAAGATCAATCAAGACTAATATTCATGACTTCAAGACAAAAAAAGTAAATGACATAAGGTTTATCAAACTAAAAACTAAAATTTCTGAAAACATATGAATTAAATGAGATCAATCAAGGCTAACATTCATAACTTGAAAACAAGTTTATCAAACTAAAAACTAAAATTTCAAAAATGCATAAATTAAAATAAGATCGATCAAAGCTAATGTTCAATTCTTCAAAACAAAAACTAATTAACATATAATCAATCAAACTAACAATTAAAAGTCCTAAAACACAAATTAAGATGGGGTTAATCAAAACTAATATTCATGACTTTCAAAGATATACTAGATAACACATGATCAATCAAACTATCAATTAAAAATCCTTAAAATATAAATTAAGATATGATCAATCAAAACTATTATTCATGACTTTCAAAGCATATACAAATAACACATGATCAGTCACACTAATGATTAAAAATCCTAAAAAACATATATTAAGATATGCTCAATCAAAACTAATATATGACTTCAAAACATATACTAAATAACACATGATCAATCAAACTAACGATTAAAAGCCCTAAAACATAATCAAGAACTAAGAACTAATAATTAAAAAAAAAAAAACAATATACAAACAAATGGAATTATGTGTTTATAAAACAAGAAAAAATCGAAACAAAGTACACAAAAAAAAAACTTACCTTTAATCGCGTGATCTTGGACTAAATGGCAGCCTCATGAATCCTTTCTGATTGTTCTTTAGTTGTGATGCCCTCCTATCAATTGTGGTGTATGGTTCATCTATTACTGGTGCATGGTTTCCTTTTTCAATGGTGCAACTACACTTCTTTCCCCCACTATGGTGTGTGATGCCCTCTTGTTTCAATGGTGCGACTGCTTAACGAGAACCTCATAATCTCCTTCAACCTATTGCGTGTTGCACCATTTTTCCAATTGTGTGTGTTGTAGGATGATATCCACCATGGAATGTGTTGTTCCATAAAGGTGCAGCCTGATGTGTTTCTAGCCTCTACAATGGTGAGTGTCCTCCACCAAAAGTCAATTTGTGCTTGCCTGGGAGAATGAAGCCTTAATAATTGATTACTACTCAAAAAGTGTTATTTCATAGCTTGTAATTAACTCTTTTAAACACTTTTGAGTAGTAGTTATTGCCTTTTAACCCAATTAACATGTTAAGGACCCTTGCAATCAATTCTAATCAAATTGTGTTAAGTTTTGGTGTTTTGATAGCTTTTTGATCACCAAAGCAATCCAAGATTGAGGAGAGTTATTTGGAATCCATGGCAAAGCAATGAAGAGCTCAGAAACATGAAGAACCAAAGCTTTGAAGCACTTTTGCCATAAGCAAAGTTGAAAAGCAAGGGGAAGCAAAGAGAATCCAGCCATGAAGCATTCTTGATGATAGTCATTTCAGCCACTTTTGGAGCACTTCCTGATGTCCAATTTATGCATACAATATTTCATTTGAAATATTAGGAAGTCAACAATCCAATGCTTCAAACCGTGTATGATTTGGAGCTGAAATGAGGAAGTTACAGCCTTTGGAAGACAACTGCTCCAAGCTGAAGGAAGGATTCAGCAAAGTGTTGCGAAATCACCCTTTTGTTGCGGAATGATTTCGCAGCCTTTTTGCACAGTGCTATGGATTTCCCCTGAAGTTTCACACCGCGATGGAAGCCAAACACCACAAGATGAAAGCCAACTTCGCAGCCCTTTTTGTACATCTGCGAAATCTCGCAGACCTCATTTTCACCTGCGAAACGGTCCTGAAGCTTCCCGATAGTTGTGCACCGACTCTTTTAGATCATTTCTTCTGATATTTTTGTGTCTAAATTTCCATTTTCTCCTTGTATTCAGCCACTCATGTAATTCCTTAGCTAGGAAGTATCCAAGGAAGGGTAAATTACCTTCCTATATAAACTCCCTTGCATCCATTGTAAAAGATATAATCCATCATATAATATATCATATATAGAATCAACGAACAGAGCACTTGCTCTGTTTCTTCTTTATATTTGTGTTTTCTCGTTATTTTTCTTTCTAGCCAATCAAACTCTGAGGATTTTTCTTAGAGGATGAGAGGCTAGGCTCTTTGTCTCTTGGAGTGAAGAAAGTTGGGTAAGTTTCCACATGCATAAATTGGAAGTTTTGTTGTTTTAGTTTTTAATGAAGAGAAAGTGTGACCCGTTAATGGTTTTTATCTTTTTAGTTAACTTAAAACGCCTTTAAATCACCTGGGCCAACACTTGGTAAGGCAAATGATCTTCGTCCATGGAGATGCACTAGTTTACCCCTTGCGAGCCTCTGGGAGGTGACTTGAAGGTAGGATTTTCTAGAATTGCCAACACTTGGTAAGCTTTTGGACTCCAAGGAGACATCCATTAGTTATCTCTTGCAAGCTTTTGACGGGAAATCCAAGGTTAAAGATCACCTTGAATGGCAAGTGCTAGGTGAGAGGTATGAGCCATTGCAAGTTGCATCAGTGAGAGGGATTTAGTGTTTGAACCCATAAATGGGAAGCATCTATAGAACACCGGTTGGAGAAGGAACTATATGTTAATTCTCTAATGCGAGGAAAAGAAACAAGTGACCGGAACTCCCTTTTTGTAGGATGAATCTGAGCCTAGTGATCTAAACTCCAAGAAACATTTTTCTTTGTAATTAAAATCAGTTACTATTTTTGGTTAGCTTAAAACCGATCCTTTTTCATTCAAACATCTTTATGTTTTCTTTTAAAGCTAACCTTGAAATGAAAAGGCACCAATTCAGCTTTGAATTAATATCATTTGTGAAGTGAAAACCCATCCCAGTGAACGATCCTAGAGCCACTATGCTATAGTAGCTTTGTCTTTGCTACCCTAGTATATGGTGTAATAGGTTATAAATTTTGTTGATTAATCCCTTAATCAAGGAGCACCAGCTGGACACGAATCAGCTGAGACACCAATTAGGCATGAATCAAATGGCGCCGTTGCCGGGGATGGTGCCACTTTGCAGTGATATGATCTTTTGAGAACACTTGTGATCTTCATCACAAGTTTGGTGACTTTTCTTTTCTTTTTACTAACTCTTTTTATTTCTTTATTTTTCTTTGTTCATATTTTAGTATACCTTTTATTTAGTTTTTAGTTTACCTTAATTTTCTTTCTTTGAATTGTTTTTCTTTTGTTTTCTTTTGTCTTCTCTGTTTTTAATTCACAAATTGCTAGTTGTGCATGCCATATTGAATACGAGATAGCAGAGGAAGCCATGAACTTCATGAGTTATGTGGATGAACCAAATGCTAGAGATATGGGAAGAATGACGTCTCAACCTAAAGCTAAGGGTGAGATGTATATTTTGAATGACGGCATGGACATGAAGGCAGAGATTGCAGCTATGGAAAGGAGATTGGATGAGCTAGAAATGAACCAGATGCAAGAAGTGCAAGCCATCTCTCAGACACCATTGCAAGCTATGCCTTGTGCCATTTGTCTATCTTATGAGCACTTGGGGGAAGAGTGTCCTACCATTCCAGCCGAGAGGGAAATGTTTGGTGATTGCAACACCTACAATTCCAATTGGAAGGACCATCCAAATTTCTCTTGGAAACCACAGCCACCTCAGTATCAGCAACCTGCTCAAGCACCTCAGCAAGCCTCAAACCTTGAACAAGCTATGATGAATCTTAACAAGGTCATGGAAGACTTTGTTGAAGCTAACAAATCCATCAATGCTCAGCTCAGTCAAAGAATTGACAGTGTAGAGAAAAGGAAGGATGAAGTGCAAAATGATCTATCTCAGAAGATAGATAATCTCCAAGATTCAATCTCAAGGTTTGCCAACCTCAACACAGTGCAAGAAAAAGGAAACTCTCCTTCTCAACCTTATCAAAATTCCATGATTATCCATGAAATGATCACTCTGAGGATAGTCATCAAGGAAGTGATCACTCTGAGGAGTGGTAAAGAGGTTGATCTGCCCACATGCAAGCTAGAGCATGAGGTAGAGAGTGAAACAGAGAAAGAAAAGAGGGAGGAAATCAAAAGAAAGAGAAAGGGGAAAAGGATAGAGAAAGATGGCTATGATGTTAATGTACAAGGAGAACCACAAAGGATAGTCATCAAGGAAGAAATGAAGAAACACATGCATCCGCTTTTTCTCCAAGCTTTGTATGGCAAAAAGGGAATTGGTTTTGTTGCCATCATACTCAGCAAGCCTCAAGTGAGAGATGCAAACTTCATATGGGATCCGGGCAAGCTAAATCAGGATCAAATTTTTTGAGGAAGGTAAAGTTCTTATCGTTAGTTTATATGTTGATGATCTAATCTTTGCTGGAAATGATGAATTAATGTTTGTTGAGTTTAAACATTCCATTAAGCATGAGTTTGATATGACTGATCTTGGTAAGATGAGATATTTTCTTGGACTTGAAGTCTTGCAAAAATCTGATGGTATCTTCATAAGTCAGAAAAAGTATGCTTTAGAGGTACTCAACATATTTGGAATGGATAAAAGTAACTCTGTTTTTAATCCTATTGTTCCTGGTTGTAAGCTTGTGAAAGATGAAGAGGGAGTTAAGGTAGATAAGACTTACTACAAAAAAGTAGTAGGGAGTCTCATGTACCTCACAGCTACTGGACCAGATCTAATGTTTGTAGTGAGTATTATTAGTAGGTATATGGAAAATCCTACTGAGCTACATTTACAGACAACAAAAATAGTGCTACGATATCTGAGATGAACAATTGATTTTGGGATTTTCTATAGGGAGGAGATGATGAACTTGTTGCTTATACTGACAGGGATTATGCAGGAGATTTGGAAGATCAAAAGAGCACCTCAAGTTATGTTTTTTTATTAAGTTCAGGGGCAATCTCTTGGTCATCAAAAAAACAACCAATAGTGAGTTTATCTACAACAGAAGCAGAATTCATTGCAACAACTTCATGTGCTTGTCAGGCAGTATGGTTAAAAAGGGTGTTGGGAAAGCTAGATCAAAATCAAAGCAAGTCATGTGTTATTCAATGTGATAGTAGCTCTGCAATCAAACTTTCGAAGAATCCAGTAATGCATGGTCGAAGTAAGCACATAGATGTGCGTTTTCATTTTCTTCAAGACCTTACAAAGGATGGTTCTGTGGAATTAGTATATTGCAATACACAAGAGCAGTTAGCTAATATAATGACTAAGCCACTCAAGTTGAATACCTTTGTCAAGTTGCGAGGAAAATTGGGAGTTTGCTCTGAAACTAATGTAAACTGAAACTTGTAGTGTTCAGTTTAAAGGAGGAAATGTTAGTTTTTTATGTTTATCTTACTAGTTTAGTGGTTAGTTACCACAACGTCTGTAAGTACTTTTTATTTTGGGTTCTGTTATTTGCTAATTTTGGTCTTCTCAGCACGTTGTAGGAGTTATTTAAGTATGGGCTATTTTCACGTTTGTTTAGTTATTTTTATTTGCTCTCTAAGGCTATATATTAGCCAAGTTTGTTATTTAATTTAGAAAAGTTGATTTTCTCCAATTTCATCTATACTCTTTTTCAATTTCTATTTTCTAGCAATTTGTAGTTATATTCTATTTAATTTTATCAAATGGAAGGAGAATCTCAAATTAAGAACAAACTATCAAATTCGAGAGGATAAGAACATCTCAAATGAAAAACTTTCCATTCAAATGTTTTAGTAGAGGTATACATCCCTACTCAATACAATGAGTTGAAGACAATTTTTGTATTGATTTTGCTAAACTAAAACCTTTTTGAATTCATTGCTCAATTCACAAGTTAATTAGAGTGCATGTATGTTTGTGTATATATATATACGTATTTTAAATTCTCTAGTCACTTTAGCTATTTTGAAAACATGATTTATAAATTATATATTGTTAATATATGACTCCATATGTGATACAAACTTCCATTGATTATTTGTAATATACTCATCATGCATATAGTTATAGAATTGAAACCCCTTGTATATACATATGTTCCACATCACAAAACTCAAGAATTCATTCACAAAAGTAAGACATCAATAAAAAGTGAATTCTTTTAATTGTGGAGGACCTTGAGGTTTTATGAACCAATTAAGTAAAATTTAACCATAAAAAAGTCCTAAGGTTTATTACTTCTCATGATCAATCAAATATCAAAGTTATTTCCAGGAAACATTTTTTTTCTTTTAAGTTATTGATTCATCCCCAATTGGTGTACCTTTGATTCAGTCCTTAGACGGGAGTTATCAACAAAATTTATAAACCTAATTCACCATATACTAGGGTAGCATAGCTAGCATAGCATAGTGGTTCTAGGATCGTCCATAGGGATGGGTTTTCATTTCACACGTGATATTAGTTTAAAGTACTGAAATGGTGGTTTTTCTTTTATGAGTTAGCTTTAAAAGAAAACATAAAGTTGGTTGAAAATGGTTGGTTTTAAGCTAACCAAAAATAGTAACTGAGATTAATTACAAAAAAAGGGTTTCTTGGAGTTTCAGGTCACTAGGTTCAGGTTCCTTATACAAAAAGGAAGATTCCAGATCTTTTCCTCGCATTGGGGATTTAACCTATAGTTATCCTCCTAACCGGTGTGTTACAATTGCTTCCCATTAATGGTTTCAACGCTAAATCTCTCTCATTGATGCATCTTGCAATGGCTCGTACCTCTCACCTAGTATTTTCCATTCAAGGTGATCCTTAACCTTGGATTACCCTTCAAAAGCCCGCAGGAGATAACTTATGAATGTCTCCAGGGAGTTCAAAAGCTTACCAAGTGTTGGCTATTCTAGGTAATCCTACCTTTAAACCACCTCCCAGAGGCTCGCAAGAGATAACTAATGGATTGAGTCCGAAAAGCTTACCAAGTGTTGGCCCAGGTGATTATAAGGGATTTTAAGTTAACTAAAAATATAAAAACCATTAACGGGTCACAACTTCCTCTTCATTAAAAACTGAAACAAGGAAAACTCCTACTTTTGTATCCGGGTCCCTTACCTAGCTTCCTTCCATCCAAGAAACAAAAAGCCTAGCCACTCATCCTTTGAGACAACATCCTCAGAGGTTGTTTGGCTAGCAAGAAAATACAAACAAAGTGAGTAGGTAAGGTAGAGCAAAGCTCTGTATATTTCTTACTAAAAAATGTACAAGTGATCATCAAGAATGTCTTCCGATATTCTGAGATAGATATTACAAAAAGAGATATGTTAAGATATATAAAGAGAGATATTTTTAACCCCTCAATTAGATATCCTAAATATCTAAAAAGATCTTCAGTTGATTACAAGGAGAGAATTGATAATTACACAAAATATCTTGAGGTAAAAATCTAACGGAGTCGGTGCAAAAATATCTGAAGATTACATGAAGATTTCACAAGTCAGATATGGAGTTGCGAAAATTTCGCAAGTGGTGAAAAGTGGCTGCGAATTTTCCTTCTGTCTTGCGAAAATTTTGCAAGTGGTTGCGAAATTCTTCAGTGTTAGATTCCTTCTCTGATTCTCTTCCTTGCACACTTGATTGATTTGGCAAAGGCTTTGAAGCTCTCCAAAACTTGGATTCTTCATGTAATTTAGCTTCAATCTTGCTTTGCCATGGATTATACCAAGTTCTCCCTCATTCTTGGCTTGTTTTAATGATCAAAAAGCTATCAAAAACATCAAAACTTGCCAAAAACTTATTAGTAACACTTTCAAGGGTCCTTAATGTGCCAATTGAGTTAAAAGGTAATAAATACTACTCAAAAGTGTTTAAAAGAGTTTATAAGAAGCTATAAAATAGCACTTTTTGAGTAGTAATCAGTTATGATGGACTTTTCTTTTTTTGGATGATGTTAATTGTACTATGTTCTAAGGTTAATTATTCACTATTTCTCAATCTCATGCAAATGTCAAATAACTCCAATACAACATTCTAATAATAGTTTCTCTTTTGTTTAGGCGTAGGGGTTGTTTGGTAAAACTTAATACTAATTATTTAATGACTTAAGTTGACTTTAAGTTAAATTATATTTAAGTTGTTGACTTAAAACTTATAATTTAATTCTTACTTTAAATATTAAGGTTGTTTGATAAAATTAACTTAAAACTTATTCTAAATCATCAGATTGATATATTTATCTTTATAAATTATAACTATGGTAAAGGAGGTCAAGTAATAGTAGAGGTTGTAGAGTAGCAAAGGAGATCGTGGAGGTAAGTAAGGTAAATGAGGGTAAAAATGTAAAATGAAGATGCAGACTTAAGAATAAGTTAATTATTTTTACTTATTACTTAAAGTTGTTTTTAACTTTTTAAGTCATACCATTAAGTTATTTTATCAAACATACCTAATCTACTTAATGATTTAAATCAAGTTATTAATTATTTATCATACACCCTCATTAGTATTCTTTGTTAGTGGGTTGCTTTCCAAGTTCCTCATGCCTCTCAATACCAAGTAGTAGGTCTTACAGTAGCTTCAATGTGCAAAGATCATAAGAATTCTCAAACCTTGATGAATTATTCTTAGATGTAGAAAGTTGTCATAAAGTAGTCTTGGTTCCAACAAATATTTTTATATATACTCTGTTTTTCTTATTGTTACATTTTAGTGTACTTGCTTGGGAGTAGTACATTACTGCATTATAGTGAATAGTATTCACCTAAATGGCTGTAGAAGGAGGGTGAAGTATTCTCAAATTGAGGTGTACAGATTTTGCCATGCTCTCTGACAGTTTCTAATAGTTATTGTTTTAATGGCTATGTGCTATGGAAGCTTTTATCTGACAAGGATGCATACAAGCAGTCTTACTTTCACTCGATCAGGTTCAAATTAAAAAAAATGTAAGTTGGAATGCTGCTTTCTGCAATCTAAGTTCACTGTGATCTAATTACTTTAGAATTTTTGAACACTGGTTTGCTATAGTTTGGTACACTATTCTTCTTGACTTAGGTTTTCATTTTCTTTTAGGTAGAATTATGCTGGTATGGGGAGATAACCTTTTCAAGGAGCTCAATGAGTTTGAGATGATAAGGAGGGAAGAGGAGGAGAGAACATACAATACAAGTGAGAGTGAAAGGTCTTATGGAGTGAAACTTAAAGCCATTTTCTTGATATTTAACTGAACTGAATCAAGAAGAGAATCCCTATACACCCGCACTGGTTGGGGCTAATGCCCATAGCTATTATGTTTTTTCTTGGCAGCCAAACAACAAAGTTTTGTTCCTGTTATTGTTACTACTTCTACGTACTATTGTTTAGGTTCTTCTGGTTATGAGGATTGAATTTCCGGATGCCTGATAACCTGAGATAGGAGTGGCAAGAGGCTACTTCCTAAAAAGGTAACAACTACGGATGTCTAGAGAACTAATTTCTAATTCTGCAATAGTTTTCAATTTTTCCGTGGCTGACAAGTGAATGATTGTTGTTAGCTTGTCCATGTTCAAGAGCATTGTTGAATCCTCAAAGTTCTTTGTTTTTTTTTTTTCCTTTTTTCATTAGATTCAATTCTTTTTCCTAATGTATCAATTGCACTACTATTAATTACCTTTTTTGATGATTGTAGTGAATCTTTGCTTAAGATAAAGCATGCTTTTCACTCCATTACAGTCAATAGTTTGGTATTTTTGGTGGCTTCAATTGTTTCTGAAAGATAATTTAACACCCGGAGAGGAGTGAATAGGTGTTTAAACCTTTTAGTCTAAAAAGTTAAATATTTTTTATTAATCCTTATGATTTAGGAGAGATTAAAAGCATTCAATACAAGAGTACAAGATTTTTTACATTGAAAGCCACCTATGGAATTAAAGACCTCTAATTATTAATCCACTATTCAAAGTACAATTATAGTTTTACCTGATGGAAGTTATCCCTAAGTACTCTTACTCTTACCATGTGTACTCCTAACAGATCTAACTTTACTCTTGGTGAACCAACCTTAGTTGCCTAAGGGGTTGTGGATCTCTTTCTCAGCGCATCAAAAGCTAAGAAAATAGTCTTTGAAAGTTTTGAGAATGAAAAAGAAAACTAGGTTTTCTCAATATTCACAAAAAAAATTCAAAATCATTTGAGACAGGGCATTTATAGGCCAAAGAATTTGGTAGATAATATCTAGACTTTCCCAAAATAAATCTCTCTGAAATTGAAAAAAACAAAGTCTCCAAAATTTTAGAGAATTTTGCCACAGGCACTTGAGCACCCTTAGAGTGCTTGAGCGCTCTCTTTGGTGCTTGAGCACTTGTAGAGATTTTGAAAACCATTTTAAAAATCTTTTAGCTCAATTATAAAATCATTGGTCCATCCCATGCCTTAATTATATCCCATTTGCCTTTTTCGTACCTTTCTATACTTACTTGTGCCATCCTGTTTGATCACACAATCTAGAAAGATCCTAAGTCTGAATGAATGGAACAATGTTAATCTTAAAATACATAACTTAATGTACTACAATCTCCCCTTTTGCTAATTTTTCACAAAATAGTGATTATAAATATAAACATCTAATACTCTCAAACGGAGTTTACAAATCTCATAATAACTCTAATCTAAACCAAAACATTCTCTACCATGCTAATGGTGATCGAACCACATCTAAAAGCAAGCAATCCTTCAACACATATGACCTACTCACAGTAGTCAACCAAATACCTAGGTAAAATAGTGTGTGGGGAAAAATAACTCATAAATTCCACCTAGTCAGGGTAAAGAGAATGGATATGAATGTATGCAATTGATATCCAGAAAATTCAATAAATTATCTCCCCTCTTTTTGTAGCAAAAAAGATAAAGACAAATAAGATAAAGCCCTAAAAGAACGTCAAGGACAAACAATATATATAAGCAATGATTTTGGATACAGTAGATAAAGAAATAAGCATGCATCCAAACAAAATAAATAAACTAAATTAGGTCGGCTTTAACAAACAAAACAATAAGAAATAGATCCACGAACCTAGGAATCTAAAGCTCTGGATCAGATGAAAAGGGTGGAGCAGAGTTGGAACCACCATGAGACATCATTCAAGTAGTAAGGGACGAGAGTTGCACCTCAAGACTCTAAAAGCAGGTATCCATATGCTTTGTGAGCTTGGGGTGGTGTGCGTCCATACGAGTCTCAAACTGGCAATGACAAGAATCCAACATATCCATCTGGATGTGAAGCTGATAACGAGAACCCACCAGTAGTTGGATCCCAAAACCATCAATGGGTGTAGGAGGGGTCATGAGGCAAGATATAGATCGGGAGGAACCAACACCCCTATGGAAAACTGACAATGACAAGATAAACGTATTTTTCATTAAAAAAATATATTTCCTTTACAAAAATTGTATTAATTTCCTTTATCCAAAAAAGCAAAATTAATCCGGAAGAATCTACTTCTCACATAACATAATAAAAGAATATCACCATTGATTATTTATCTAAAATTTATAAATTAGACAATCTTAATAATTCCCTATGTTGATAAACGTATTTTTCATTAAAAAAATATATTTCCTTTACAAAAATTGTATTAATTTCCTTTATCCCAAAAAAGTACTAGAAATTAATCCCGAAGAATCTACTTCTCACCTAACATAACAAAAGAATATCACCATTGATTATTTATCTAAAATTTATAAATTAGACAATCTCAATAATTCCCTATGTTGATATTATTACCACTAATATTATTTTCAACTTCTTAACCAATAAGAATTGAATTAGTGAATTTCCAAATCTTTTATTAAAGTTGTGCTCCTTTCCAAAACCTATTCCTAAGAATTTATTTCTTTTATCTATTTAAAAATAAATTAAATCTTTTATTATTTTTACATCCTATAATATGTACATTTTTCCCTCTTATTTAAGATCTATGGTTTATTTTTTATTTCTTTCATTTATTTTTAATTTCATTGTTGAGATATATTCATTTGAATATTTAGAATTTCCCTACTTCCATCAATAATTCAAACTACTTCCATCAATAATATTATACAAAAGTGAAACTGAGATAAACAAAAGTTATAGCATAAGGTTTTCTGAGCATACCTCACATCAATTCTAGTAATGATTCAATCACATAATTGATAATTCCCAAAGGATTTGATGTATACTTTATGATATTGTGACAATATATTTTCATAAATATCTTAAAATCCTTGAATGATTTAAAAATGCATGAAGTAACCAATTTCTTGAAGAGTTAAAATGTTTGAATTAAATAATTATTTGAATTTAAAATGCATGAAGCAACCAATTCCTTGAATGATTAAAATGTTTGAAGCAATTATTGAAAAATCTGATATCACATTCTAGATTAAATCATGATGATAATCTACTTAATCAAATTATGTCATTGTATAGATTAAATCAAAGGTTTTTTATTGTTGCAATCTCATTGAAACTTCTTAAGAGTTCATAAGAATGGTTAATTATCTAACAAAATAATTTAGAATGAATGATCTTGAAACCAAAATTTTGTGTTAACTTGTAGATTGAGTGTTTTTAATTGGCTTGTTAGTCTATCAATTGACATATATGGAGAAAATCTTGAAGTTTTTTCATATGGATAAATCTTACACATTTAACTCCTTCTGGTTGTTTGTTTACTTGAAGTAAACAAAGATCATCTAAAAGAAGAAATAAAGAACTACTTGGTCTAAAAATACCATATCTTAGTGCAATTAATGGATTGATGTATCTTGCAAATTGTATGTGATCAAATGTAGAAATCTCTATCAAATTGTAAGTAAGATACACTGTTGCGCTAACTCAAAAATAATGGAAAGAGATGAAACTTGTACTATGATATCTTTATTAAACAACTTATATGAGTTTATTTTATTTGAAAGAATCGGAATCTTAGTTGCTTTGATATACGGATGTTAGATTACATTTCATTGAAATTTAAAAAACTATATCAAATTTTAAAATTATTTGCATCACTTTAATTTTCTTAAAGAAATCTTTACTTTATAAACATGTTTAACTATATTTAATTTCAATATTTTTACTCATACATATGGTAAATTCCTTAATAATTTTGAACACTTTTTTTTTAATGACAAATGTATCATAATCATAAAACATTATTAGTTGCCCTTGTAAATACACAAATTAGACAAATAGCCTTAGAATAGGAACAACTTGAAAAGTAACTCTTAAAGAGGCATATGTACCTAAAAAGTAAAGAGATCTCTATCAGTCATGTAAATATTGAGAGAAAGATACAATAAAATAATGTTGTCATAGACAATATATCTTCTTTGTAGATGAAAGTAATGGTGAAGATTTCAAATCATGAATTGTGGAAGTACTTTGATATGGAAATAATTGGCAAAATATGGAAAGAAGCAATTAAGGGAAAAACTAAATTTGTCAATAAAAGTATTACTACCTAAAGTCTGATTCTTAAAAATATAAGCTTAATTGGATACAAATGGACTTGAAGTTTAGTATCTAAAGATATAAAGTCTATTGGATATAAATGATGCTTGAAGTCATAAAAACCATTTGATGCCAATGAGTTATTATACAAAAGTGAAACTGAGATAAACAAAAGTTATAACATAAGATTTTCTGAGCATACCTCACATCAATTCTAGTAATGATTTAATCATATAATTGGTAATTCCCAAGGGTTTGATATATACTTTATATATCATGACAGTATATTTTCATAAATATGTTAAAATCCTTAAAGGATTTAAAAATGGTTGAAGCAACCAATTCCTTTTAAAATGTTTGAAGCAAACAATCATTTGAATTGCATGAAGCAACCAATTCCCTGAAGGATTAAAATATTTGAAGCAATGATTGAAAAATCTGATATCACATTCCAAATCAAGTCATGATGATCATCTATTTAATCAAATTATGTCACTATATAGATTAAACAAGAGGTTTCTGATTATAATTGCAATCTCATTGGAACTCCTTAAGAGTTTATAAGAATAGTTCTTTATCTAACAAAATAATTTAGCATGAATGATCTTGAAAAACCAAAATTTGTGTTGACCTATAGATTAAGTGGTTTTAAGTGGCTTGTTAGTCTATCAATTGACATACATGGATAAAGTCTTGAAGTTCTTTCTTATGGATAAATCATATGCATTTAACTCCCTTATGGTTATTTGTTTACTTGAAGTAAACAAAGATAAGTTTCATTTAAAAGAAGAAATAAAGAATTGCTTGGTCTAAAAATACCATATCTTAGTGCAATTACAACATACATCACATTACTATATATATATATATATATATAGATAACTAAAGGATTAACAAATATTTAGAATTGACATTGATATAATAGAATACAAGTGATGGATTGACATTGATATAATTTGCCCTCATCACTTGAGCAATTTGATCTGTACAAGTTGATATATCTATTGCAGTCTCATGATAAATTAATTTAATGGCTTGTGTTATTTATTGCCTCTTCTTCCCCTTGAAATAAAAGGTCTTCTACCTCAAAATCCCTTAACAATTGATTATTTCGTGTTGATAGATGATTCCAATTATGAAGGATATAACATGCAATAACAATGAATGATTGTCTACTTAATTGACTTATAACAAGTTATCATCCTTAAGATTGGAAACTGTCTTTAAAACACCAAAGCATCCTTCAATAATATTATGAAAGGATGAATGTCTATAATTAAAAATTTTTTTATACCTCATAGATTGATTACATCTACTCCAATATTCTTGTAAATGATATCATTCACCTCGATATGGTGGTAGAAATCCAAATGTACAAGGATAACTAGAATCAATTAAATAGTATTTTTCCTCACTAGGCTAAGGAAAATGGACTTTTGGTCTAGTTAATGCATCCAAAAGGTATGAACATCATTCGTTGTTTCTTTCCAACTAGCATAAAAAAAAAGTGAATATCATGTCAAAATCACATGTGCATATAACATTTTGTGTTATAACTGTTTTTTCACCCTTGAAACTACTGTTTGTTAGTTGGAAAGCTAGAATTCATGCACTAATATAGGTGTCATCAATTGCACTAATATAGTCCTACAACAAAAAAATATTTATAATTATTAAGGAAAGAAAACAATTAAAAGGGAAGTTTTTTATTGTTTCAATCTTATTGGAACTCCTTAATAGTTCAAAAGAATGGTTATCTAACAAAAGAATTTTGAATGAAAGATCTTGGAAAACCAAAATTTTGTCGTGACTTGCAAATCAAGTATTTTAAGTGGCTTGTTAATCTACTAGTTGACATATACGGAGAAAGCCTTGAAGTGCTTTCATATGGACAAATCAGACCTATCTAACTCCTCTATGGTCATTTATTCACTTTAAGTAAACAAATATAGGTTTCATCTCAAAGAAAAAATGAAGAATTACTTGGTCCAAAAGTATCATATCTCAATGTGATTAATGGAGATATATCTTAAAAATCATGCATGATTAAATATAAAAGGCTCTATCAAATTGCAAGCAAGATACAATTTTGCATTAACTTGAAGATAATGGAATGAGATCAAACATGTATTATGATATCTTTATAATTGAACAACTGACATGAGTTTATTTTCTTTGAAAGGATTAGAATATTAGTTTATTTGATATGTGGATGTTGACTATCTTTCAAATCCCCATCAAACTTGATCTCAAATGGGATAAGCCTTTACCTATGGTGATACAAAGATATCATGGAGATTAATTAAGCGATTGAATAATGATAGTCATCTCTTCAAATCATTCAAATATACTCACAATTCATGAAGTAAGTCATATATATATATATATATATATATATATATATATATATATGGCTAAGATTAGTGATCCAACATATTTGAGAAGTCATGTGGACTATCCTCCATAAAAAATAATTTGACTAAGTTACATGAAGATATTTCTATTTGCATTATATGAATTAAAGAAGATTCAGTCATGTGATAATTTAGCAGATCTATTCACAAAAGTGTTTCAACTACATTGGAATTAAAATACAACATTGGAATATGGTGATTAAGAGATTTACAATTAAAGTAATGAAAAAAACATAATCTTGTCTACATGAGAGGGAGAATATTGATATTGATATAGCATACTCTTTTTTCCTTCATCCAGCTTTTGTCCCATAAGGGTTTACTAACAATGTTTTTAACAATGCAATTCTAATGATCAAATCATTTAAGGAATATCGCATTCTTTATCCTTTACAAGGGTTGTTCTCATTAGGGTTTTCCTAATAAAGTTTGAATATGACATATTCTTATGATTATTAAAGAAGTGTTATGAATAATGAAGTTTATTACAAAAGTTTGTTAGGATATGAAAACTTGTGCATTATCATTTGATTTCTAGTATAGATGATTGTCTTAAATATTGTTATAAATCTCCTCTTAACTTTCAATTTCTTCTTCTTCTTTTTTTCAACACACCTAATATATTTTGACTATTTTTTAGTATTTTATTCAGACGTAAATTGATTAATTGTAAAGAAAAAAGTGAGAGCGATCATTTTGCTACCATCTTGAAATTTCTATTTAATAAATAGGAGATTATTCAATTGCTTGTAGTCTCAATTAATTAAATTGATATTAATAATAAATTCAATGATAAAATAATTGAAGATTTATTTTATTTTATTTTAACTATTAGTTTTGTTATTATTTGATTTGTATTTAAATACTTAATGATTTTTTTTACATATTAATTTCAAATTGACGCCTAGTTTTATTGATATTACAACCAATTTTATGGATATTTCAACTTAACAGAATAAACGCATATAATAAACAAATGACAAAATTGAGATTAATTTGGAAGATGGACAAAATTTCAATTTTTATTTTCTTCAATACTAATTTCAGCATACATGTAACTATACAAAATTTTGCAAAACTGTTCTCAAATTTATCTTATTAAAAATATTCTTGAAGAGAAAATTCCAAAAATTGCTCTTTAAAATCTTCAGAAAACCAAATATATCCTTAAGTTATTTGAAGTATAAGTAGTAGCTTTTTTACTACTAAGAAAAATTTTCAATAAAGTTATGAGTATAATTTCTAGCCAGTTATTTTTTTTAAAATCATTAAGAAATTTACAAAAAAGTTTCGAACATAAAAGGCAATTTTTTTGGATGCCTCGTATGCACACAATAAAACCTTTTTTTTTTCAACCAATGTATGGAATTCTACAAGAGACCAAATTGAAGTCCTTCGTTCACTTGTATGATAGTTGTATCATTCATCCTCTGGCCTTATCCTTTTGACTTATAAGAAGACTATTATTGGTATTAAATCTATTTTTTTTAGATGCATTGAGAGTGAAGGTGTGTTTTCACTTTTAAATTTTGGGTTATTTAATTAAAAAGGGCAAGATTATCTTTAAAGAAGAAATAACAGTTTTGTGTTTCATTTAAAAAACGTTTTTTTTTTAGTTTTCATTTTATATTTTTTATTTTTGTGAAAATAGATTTATTTATTTATTTTTATTTTCTTAAAAATTCAGATGATTTAAAAAAAATGAAAATAATTTTTAGAAAATGAAATTTGTAAAATATGTTTGGATATAACTTTTGCTAATGTAAGTAATGATGAAAAGAAATATAATTCAAAATTTTATATAATAAACATATGTTATGAGACAAATTTTGATGTTTCATTTTTTTTTTTAACTCAATTTTCTAGAAAATAAAATAGAAGAAAACCATCCCAACATATTTTCTAACCTAATTTTTATTTTTAAATAAAAATACAAAACATTTTTTAAATATTAGAAGGCAGTTCTATAGACGTCTGATATTATGAATAAGCTTTTTTTTTTCAACCCATGCATGGAATTCTACACACGTAGAGGCCAAATTGAAGTCCTTTGTTCACATGTATCACTCATCCTCTATCCTTTTCTTTTGACTTATGTGAAGCCTATTAGTTTTTAGCTTATTTTCACACCTACGTTTGGACTTTTATACAAATAGGCGTGAATATTTAAAAGAGTAGGTGAGAATCTAAGACTATGTTTGGACTTTTGTACAAATAGGTGTGAATATTTTCAAAAGTAGGTGAGAATGTAAAGGCTATGTTTGGATTCAAAAAATATTAAAAAGAATCATTTGTATTTAAGCATTTATGTACATGGAATAAGATGTGGAATTAATATTTTTTAGCTTTCAAGCATAGTAGGAGGAGCAAGCATCTTGAATTATTAGCAAATTTCTTTTTATCTTTTAATTTTTCAAACCTTTTTCTTGAGCCACTTGTGAGCATATCAAGTATACTCTAAAAATTAAGATTATGATCGACTTCTAGAAAGTACTTAGGAAAGAAAAAATGTTAAAGGAAATAATTTTCTCATATTTATTTAACTATGAAAACTATGCAAAAAAATAAAATAAAATATAACTAAAATTAATTAGAAATTTATACATTTTTAAATTATTTAATCTTTACATAGAAGATGAAAAATAAGTTAAATAGATTTGAAGTAACACATAAAAAAATAATTTATTAATTTTAAATCTTTTTCTTTTCTCTTTCTTGTTTTCCTTTCAGTTTTTTTCCTCCTATATTTTCCCTCAAAATTTCTAGGAATCAAGCATAGCCTATACAAGTTGAAGAATGATGTAAAAAGGAAAGATTATTATAAAGTATTTGGATGTTAGAGGGTCTAGGGTTTAGGCTTTTATTAATAACATTCCTATGAAAAAGCTTTTATAAAAACATAATTAATGTTTAAATATAAAACAATTCTCTAAAAACTATTATCTATTTCGCTTTATTTTTAAAAACTATTTCTGCAAAATGACAATCAGACAATGTTATAATTTTTTGTTTTGGAAATAGGAATTATTTTAAATCATAGGGTTGAACAGTCAATGCATTTTTACAATAGGTTCTACCTTTTATATAAAAGTTTCTAATTTTAAAAACAAAAAATAAGTAGTGTATCCAAAAAAAGGGTAAAGTTAAAAAAAAAGAAAAAAAAGGTTTGTGTTACATTTCCACAAATATTTTTTTTTTTAAAAAAAAAAACAACTTTTCAAAAATTTGACTGCTTTTAATATTTAATTTCTTTCATAATAAACAATTTTTCTAAGAAAAATAGTAAAAAGCAAGAATAAAAATATAAAAAATTTACAAAATATTAGTAGTTGGATTTTATGAAAATATAAAAAATATCTTATAAAAATTCCAAAAAAAAAAAAATTGATGGGATAGAAATTGACCAAAACCCATAACAAGAAAAAAAAACACATTTTAGATCAAATTGTTAAAAAAAAAAAATTGTTTAAAAATACATAACAAAAAAATATTTATCTTTTGGATTTGAATATCCAAAAGAAATGCTAAGGCATACATGACTACTTTTTTGTTTAAAAATATATTTCTTTTTCTTATTTGTCATTTAATATGTTAAATAGATTAAGGTAAAATACAACATTTTAAAACCGAACTGGACAGGCCGGTCCGACCGGTTTGACCGTCGACCAGTCACCAGTCCAGTTTGGTTCACCCCTTTGAACCGGCCAACCTTTGAACTGTCATTGAACCATCGGAATCGACGAACAGACCAGTCCGACTGTTTTTAACGAATCGAATGGTTCAAATGAACTTTTTCCTTGGCTTCCAAAATGATGCCTTCCCTTTCTTTTTCATTCTTCTAGAACGTTCTCCCCCTACCCATAGTCGACCGTGGCTTGGTTAGGTTACAGAAAATCTTTCAAACCTTCTCATTTTCTTCCCAATCACAATAACATATCATAACATTTTCAAAATAAAAAATAAAAATAAGAGATTCCCCTTTCAAAAGCAAACATCCAGGATTATGAAATTGGAACTTTTGACCTAGAAGATCAAAGAAGATGAAGAAGAAAAAACCCAACCCGTGACCTATTCAAAAATAAGATGAGAAACCACCGAAGGATGAGGGCATAATTTTGGATTTACTTACCTGATTTTCCTAAAAATCGAGTATTATTGGAGAGAGAAGCGTTGGTATTGGCAGTGGTGACTCGTCAAGTGGACTAATCTTACAACGGTGGCATCGGCAAGGCAACCCCTCACAGTCAGATTGCTCCCCCTCCAATGGTGTCGTCGTTTGTGGGTCTTCACAACAACGGTGTTGTGCAAGGGGAGCTGATAAAGTAAAAATTTTAAAATGCCTTAAGAGATTGGGAGCTAATAAAGTAAAAATTAAAAAATGCCTTTTATATGTATGAGATATGATTTAATGGTAAAAACATTACCATTTTAAATTAATTTATGATTTTAAAATAATTTTTTATTTAAAAATAAATATTAACATTTTAAATTAAAATTATGATTTTAATATTAATTTCTAATTTGGAACTAATTTTCTTATTTTTAAATAAAATTTTAATTTTTAAATAATATATAAATTATTATTTTAATTTTAAATTGTTTTAAATTTTGATAATTTATAAATTATATATTTATGACGTCATCGATTCGACCGCGGTTCGACCGTTGGTCCGACCAGTGAACAGTGAACCGGTAACTTTTCCGGTTCAATGACCGGTCAGATTCTGAAGACATTGGTAAAATATAATAAATACTTATTTCTCCTTTTTCTTTTCAATCCTAAACTTCAAATACTCAAATCCAATTTAGTTTTCATAATATATAACTAAATAAAAAACAAATGAATTTATCATAAATTAACAAAAATGTCATAAAAAATAACTGAATATGACTTAAATATATTTTATTTTTAAAATATAGCCCAAAGGCATATTGGTTGACAAAACCTCAACCTTTCAAAAACTGGGCTCATGTCTGATCCATTAAATTAATTGGCCTCCAAAATAGGCCTTGACTAGCCTATTTGTGTTGGACTAAGCCCACCTTAAGTGCGGGCAAGGAGATAGGAAGAGGTGGTACTGGTTTATATTGGGTTTTCTTTGAAACTTCTTTAAAAGCTTATTTTGGTAAACTGGTAGCGGGTCTTGATTTTTTTTCCATTTAAGTTAGACAAAATTTTTGGAAAAACTCAATAAATAGATTGAAATTTTAATAAAATTTATCATTTATATCTATGTTCAACTGTTTTTCATTAATATCATGAAAATTAAACATTAATAAAAAAATTTATTTTCAAAAATATGATTTGAAAAATATTTGAGTGCTCATTTCAAATATTTGACACTTTTCCATAAGCATAGACCAAAATGTATGTCTTTGAATGGAATAAAGGTTGATATTCTTCTCAAGCTTAAAGTATTGGTTCTTTACAAATATGATTATATCACTTCTAAAGATTGCAATCATACAATTGAGTATACATAGAATTACAAACAAAACTATCATTGCCATCTATGATTTCGACCAATTGTTCCCCTTCTTCTCAGCCCCAATGATTTGTCAATAATTTTATCCACCACATTGAAATAGGCATCACACCAAGATTTCTTGATTCCTAAAATAAAAAATGGACTTAAAATGCCAGTTGCGAATCCTAACCCAATGCTTAAGTAAAACCACTGATCAATGAATCCATTATCATTTTCATCATCAATGTTGTTTTTCCCTTGCCTTTGATCTAAATCATCACCTTGGCATTTAGCTACAAGCGGAGGTCCACAAAGACAAGGGTTTCTAGCAAAGGCAGTTTCATCAAAAGTTGCCATTTGTCCTATAAAGGGGATCTTGCCAGAGAAGTTGTTGTTTGATAAATTCAAATAGCCTAAAAATGTTAATGAAGACATGCTCGAAGAAATGATCCCAAAAAGATTGTTACTTGATAGATCAAGAGATGTCAATTCATGTAACCTCCATATGTTTTGCGGAATTGAGCCAATAATGTTGCTCCTTGACAAGTTGAGAATCATCAAAGTAGACAATTTTGTTATTTCTTTTCGAAACTCCCCACTAAAGTTATTGCTAGATAAATCTATGCTAACTACGAGAGAAAGAAACTCTATGTATTCTAGATCTTAGCCTTTTGTTTTCACAATCAAACTATCTTCAAAGGATTTGAATGATATATATAACCTGTATAGATAGGGGTTTAAATATTTATTTTTAGGCATTGCTTTAAGATCACCCAAAGTTTAAAATATGCAGTGAACTTAAATTTGACAAATAAAAAAGAAGCCCTCCAAAAAATGCATTCGACCTCAACTCAAGAATTCTAAGGGATGTGAAAGCAGCTCCAATCCATGCTAGAATATTACCCTATGATTTGTTGTAACCGAGATCAAGGATTTCCAACATTGACAGATTTTGGAAAGATGACGGTAGTTCCCCTGAAAGCTTGTTCTTGCTTAGGTGAAGTGATCGAAGCCATATTAACTGGCCAAAAGATTTTAGAATAGTCCCGAATAAATTAAACTCTTCAAGGCTCAGAAATATCTAGTAAATGCAATTACTTATGGATGAAGGAATGCTTCTTGTCAAACTATTCCTTGAAATATCAAGGATTTCAAGACTGCTCATATATCCTATAGACTCTAGGATGATTCCTGTTATTTGATTGCCTGAAAGAAGAAGGAACTTCAAGTTTGGCATGGATTCACCTATCTTGGCTGGGATAGAACCAAAAAATTTATTCTTGGATAGATCAAGTCCAAGACACCTAGGATTTGGTAGAGGAATTGAACCCTCAAAGAGGTTGGAGCTAAAATCAATAAATGTCAAAGAGATCCTACTCAACTGATTTGGTAAGTGACCTTGTAACTTATTGAAAGAAAGAGATAAAAATCTTAGTTGAGAAGAAATATTCCAAAACCAATTGGGTATGGAACCTGAGATGCTAGCATTTGACAAAGCGAGAGTGTTGACCTCCTTTTGAAACTTGAGCCAAGTCGGAAATGAAGGTCTTAAATTGCATGAAGTCATATTCAGACTAGAGATTTGGAAGGGGGGGACCCAGGTGGAACTAACATTCAAAATGAAAAATGTTCTTTAGAAAGAATTCCAGTCAAGCGATTCCCAAAAATTTCCAAAATAACCAAGTTAGAAAGTTGTCCAAAACTAATTGGGAGACTCCCATTCAGTTCATTCAATCCAAGCAGCATCTCATTCAAATTTTTGAATGTCCTATAAGAAGCAAAGACAAGGCCTTGAAGCTTGTTGTTAGATAGATCCAGATATGTAAGTTTTTCCAGCTCACTCAAGCATTCGGGAATTGTACCTGCAATCATCATAAAAGAGTATAAAAATAATTTTATTTATTTTATGAAAAATAAGAAATTTTAAGAGAATGTAAGGAACTTTGCCTTCTTAATGCATTATCAAATGAGTGGAGAAAATATAATTTAAAATATTTTTAGAAACAAGTGTCTACATGGAATAAATTAAGAATATTGTTTTTAGAAATTAAAGTTTCCAAACAAAATTTTGTTTCAAAATATAATATAATATTTGTAAAAATTATTATAAAAAACTTAAAATTTGATTTTGCAAAAATATTTTTAAAATGTTTACAAGAAACAAAATACATTATAATATTTGTAAAACTATTATAAAAAACTCAAAAATTGATTTTAGAAAACTATTTTTAAAATTGTTTACAACCAAAACCTAGATTTTGTAGTGTAATCTTTCAAATACATCAAAAGCCCTAAAAATTCCCCTTTGTTGGTCAATTGCGCAATGAATTTATGACAAATCATGCATCACCAAGAGTTAAAATAATTTAATTTAAAATAATTTTCTAAAAAAAAAAAAAAAGAAAGAGAGAGTTTATGAGAAAATAATTTAATGAGCGGTGAGAAGATAATTGAAGTTGCTTTGATGGTTTAATGATAAAAATAAGAGATTATTGGAAAGTCAAAATAATTTAATGCGAAATATTCTTTAAAAACGTACTTTGATGTATCAAAATAATTATTGGAAAGTCAGAATAATTATTAGAACTGCTACATTATTTTGATGTATCAAAATCAATAAGCAATAATACTTTTTCTAAGCGAAAAATGTACCAAGAAATTTGTTGTATGCCAAATTCAGAAATTCTATCTTCTTCTAGCTTCCACTTAACAGTTGAGAGCAACTACTTGTGAGATTTTCGTTCTCAGATAGATAGAAGTGCTGCAAGTTAGGTAGTTCCCCAAGGCCAGGTGAAATCCGCCCATATAACTTATTAGAGTTTGCATCAATGTATACAAGGTTGCTAAGGTTTAGAAGCCAAATTGGGAACTTTGACATAAAAGAGTTGCCACTAATGCTTATGACAGACAGTGAAGTAAAATTGATAGAGTTTAGAGATGAAATTGAACCGGAAAGCCCACAATCTTGTAGGTGCAACTCTATTAAAAATGAAAGCTTGTTGAATACCTCCATCCAGTGAGATCCTCTCATTGACAGGTTGACATAGTTCAACTTGAGATGCCTTAAGGAAACAAGATTAGTCATCCATTCAAGGTCCTTAACAAATAACTGAGATTCATCAGAAGAAATATCAAGAAATTGCAAATTAGAAAGGTTTTCCAAGGTTGGAGGAATTGCACATTTGAATCCACAATTTGATAAGTTTAGATATTGTAAATTTTTCAAAGATCCAAAGAATTTAGGAATTGGGATATGCTCAAATGAGTTTTCACTCAAATCTAAAGATCTCAAAGATTTGAGTCCTATCAAAGAAGGTCGGATATCCCTGCTCGAGTTCATTGAGCTCCAATTTTCATATGCTTCTTCAGGAGAATATGGGTTATGAAGATTGATTGAAATAATAACTCCTGTGTTATTTTCACAACCAATTTTCTCCCATTGACAACAATTACCTCCTATCCATGATGAAATTCGGTTGCTAAAAGAATCTTTGAGACCATTTTTGAAGACAAGAAGAGCTTCTTGATGAACTCTTAAGCAATTTTCCTCAAGGGTTTCACCCTTACAAGCAAGATCTCTTGTTATTAAACATAGAATTACCAAAAGGAAACCAAGAATTGGAGTTTTATCCATCTAAGAACACCTATAAAAACAAGTAATTAATATTAAGTTTTGATAGAAGAATCAAAATAATGATGAAATTTGATAAGTAATCAGAACATCAAGTTATTAGTTATTAAATTACACATTTATTTTAACCAATCAAAAGTTTAATAAGATTAAAACATGTCAAGTGGATGGCATACTTGAACATCCATATCAAATATGGTATGATGATTGTTGCTTATCAAAACAATAGAAATCACCTATAAGAGAAACTTAGAAACATTAGGCAGAGGAAAACACTAGAGACAACTTGGCATTATTGGTAAAGTAAAATAAGACTAGTGATCCATTCAAGATTAGTAACATATAAATCATAGGATTCAAAATTAACAAATAAATCAAAAGATTGATGGCTAGAAATATCGAGAAACTGACAAAAGATTATAATCTAAAGATGGAACAACTAGAACAGAATCCAAAATCAAAGTATCACTAAGAGTTAAGAATCCTTCCCCAATGACTGGGGTTGTGTTACCATTGGTTGTGAAAACAATTTTTTGTGAGGAAGATCTAAGGGTTGAGACCTGTCTAGAATCAAAAGTTATATGATCTGTAGCACCAGAATCAATTATCCATGTACTATTAATAACAGGTGTAGAAGTATTTAAAAACTTACCACCATAATCTGTAGCAGCTACCAATGCAGAGGCTTTCTCAGCAACATTATCCTCTGTTTTTATTTCGGTAACAGCTGCAATCGAGGTTTTCTTAGAACCCTTCTTCCGTTGATCACGATTATGATCCCACCAGTCTAGATATCCCATAAGTTCAAAGCAATGACTCTTGGTATGATCAGTCTTATTGCAGTGAGTGCATTTGAAGGTTGACTTATCAATATTAAGGGTTGTCTTAGAATGGTTGGTCTTGGATTGGTCCTGCCACTTCTAGGTTGATCGTTGTCGGACTACCATAACTGAGGTGTCAGGATTGTGAAATTTTGCTTTCATACTAGCATGATGCATAGCCTCTCATCAAATCAGTGCATAGCATTCTTCCAAATCGGGAACAAGATTTTTGCATAGAATCTCTCCTCAAACTTGCTCAAAGTCACCATCCAATCTAGCAAGAAAAATGTGCACCCGTTGTCGTTCAATGGATTTTTGATATGCTGCAATGTCATCAGGGTCTTTCATGACTACCTTATCTCGATGATCCAATTCGTAAAAAATCTCAATTAACTCTCCATAATATTCAAAAGAGACTTGCTGCTTTGTTTGGCAGTGAAGGCTTTTTGATTCAAAGTGAAAACTTGTAATTCATCGCTTCCATCATAGAAGGCTTTTGATAATGCACTCCAAATTTCTTGGGCGGTGGGTAAGCATAAGTAACGCTTCATAATTTCTGGACTCATGGACATTAACAACCATCTCTTCACCTTTTGATTCTCAACATACCATTTTTTATATCCATTTTGTGACTCTTTTGGTGGCTTTGTCTTACCACGAATGTAGGAAAGTTTTTCCCGTTCGACAATATGCATTTCCACGAGTTGTGACCAAACGTCATAGTTTAATTAAGTCAAAATAATTTCTAGATTAAAAGTACCTTCAGATTGAAAAACAAAAGTATTTTTTTCACTCATTTTTTTCCTTTTTTTATTTATTTAAACTTGTAAAAGGTTTCTATTTATTTGTGAGAACGCAATTACAAACGTAGGGGACTCGGTTCACCTTTGGTGCGTGTTGTGATGTTATGGCAATGGTGGAGGTTTTTGGAATAAGAGGAGAGATGGTCGCTATGGTAGCGGTTCCTGGCGGTAGTAGTGGTTTTGGCTATGGGCATTCACTTTAGAGGGAATAACAGGTTGCGATCGGTAGACAATCTGTCGCAGAATCACCGCCAGTTGCCTCTCTCTCACAATGCTCGTCTAATGACAATCTCTAGCCATGTCGACTCCGGTGCCGTAAAGATCTCGTCAACTCTGGTCAAATCGAAATTGAAATCGCGGTTATTCAAAATTTAACGAAAGATCGAATCCCTAACGCCATCTCGGAGATCGTGAAGAATTTAAGGGAAGTGTCACTGCTAGTGGAAGTCTATTCGGACACGAATGGCGGTGGAACAAAGCTGAAGACGGAGAACAAGTGAGCACCGACAGCGTCGAAATATCTAGGCCAGATTTAGGTGCCTGATTCACTGATTCAGCGGTAGAGGGGTTAGATTTCGGCAATTTCACTCTGGGGTGAATCAAAGTTTTGAATGGGTATACTTGAATGGGAAGTTTGCAAGGGATTTTTTCTCAAAAGAGGCTTCTAAGGTTGGCTCTGATACCAACTTCAAATCGATGAATGGTATTTTTTTCGTTCATACTTTCATTCGTTCTTGTACAGAGTATATATAAAGGGTAGTCACCATTCCAAGAATGGGAAATAATGATGCAAGGAAAGAATGATATTAGGAAATAATGATACAAGGAAAACACAGCTAATATCCTAATATCTCTACATATTCTATTTCTATGCAGACCTTTTACTCGCTTTGTCACTATTTGAGGAGGAATTGGCGGAATAATCGGTTTAGTCTGAACAAACCATAACCGCCCGAAATCAGACCTATTGATGTGTCGTCCTTATGTAGTGGTGTCCCCTTGGTTGCGGTATGATCGGCTGTACTGCCCACATGCGTGAATCTTTGAATATCTTTTAAATCTTAACTGATTGTATTTACAACTCTTGCTCGGGGTAACAACTGATATGTGAAAGAAAATATAAAGAAAGCAATCGACTAAACAACCTATTTACGACTAGAAGACACAATATGTCGATCCGCGCATTATTACCAGATTGAGAAAATTGATTTTAAACCATATTTCAAATTGCATGTAATTTTGGCTACATGACTACCTCTTTAACCAGAGCATCAAGACTGGAAAATTAGGATGCCATTGGTATAGCCACTATTAACATACTTGCTGATATAAAGGAGTTGTTGTGGTCTTTCAAAGCCTGTAGGAAACATGATACCAAACTCTAGTTTTCCACATAAACCACCTACAGAGGTACCTACCAGAGCAACAGTTTTGCGCTCATCCGTTGCAAGGGATAAGCCAGTGTCGACTCCTTCCACTATCAGATCTGTTCAAACAAAGATAAGTTTGAGCCCAAGAGTCTTGCTAGAGAGGTTAACATCAAGGTTGCCAGTTAATACACTCATGGGCAATTCTCCTGTTCAGAGCACACCAAAAGAGTTGTTTGAGGATGCTTCTGAGGAGCTACACCTAACCAGAACAAAAGATGCAATTAGGTTTGAGCACTACAAGAAAAAAGCCTTTCGTTGACAGTTTTTCACCATCAAGGTAGGGTATATCTGTCAAGGTATGTTACTATTTATATATGTCATCTATACCAGTGTCAAAAAAAATTTAAATCTACCTTGACATTTACATATGTCAAGGTTGTTTCTATTTCTACCAATGATCAAATCTTTGTTACTATGACATATGTCAATGTTTCTTTCACTTTTGTCAAGGTTGGATTCAACATATGTCAAGATTTTTTCCAAACTCCAAATCCAATCTCCACTGTTAGAATGACGATCAATGCGTCCTAAACGTGCTCCTAAAATTGCAACTCAATCGGACCACGAATTGACCTCGATCAAAGCTAATGATTAAAACAGTTCGGAGAGAAAAGCCCACCAAAACAAAGGTTCTATTTTTGGCCGAAAGATGACTTTAAAAAACTCTAAATCCGATCTTCACCGTTCAAATTGAAGATTAATGAGTTGTGAACCTCCCCTCCAAATTTCAGCTCGATCAGACCATGGACAAAGTGGCATCGTACCTTTGATGAAATTTGGGCATGATGTAAAAAACCTGCGTTTTTCTCTCTTCTGCTCTTTCTCTCTAATGACTGTTCGAAACTCAAAATCCAATCTCCACCGTTCATATTGAAGATACATAAGCTAAGAACCTCTCCTCCAAATTTCAACTTGATCCGACCACGGACGAAGCGGGATCGGACATTTGATGAAATCTGGGTATGATGAGAAAAACCTTCGTTTTTCTCTCTTCTCCTCTTTCTTTCTAATGACTTTCCAAAACTCCAAATCCGATCCTCACCATTCAGATTGAAGATGAATGAGTCATGAAACTTTCCTCCAAATTTTAGCTTGATCGGACCACGGACGAAGTGGGATCAGACCTTTGATGAAATCTGGGCAAGATGAAAAAAAACCTGCATTTTTCTCTTCTCTTCTTTCTCTCTAAGAACAGTGGCTCTCTCCCTTCTTTCTCCCTTCTTTCTTGTCTTCCAAAAGTTAGGGTTTTCAATGGAGAGTGAAAATTTAGGGTTTTCAGTAAAGAAAATGGTAAAGGCTTGTTGAAGTATGAAATATGTCTTTCCGTCCCTTCCTTTCTCTCTTTATAGGACTTTATAACAAATTCCAAAATACCATGCATGTCCTTTTTCAATAAATTAAAAATAGTATTCTTTATTTCATCTTCCAATAATAATTTTTATATATTAAACTCATAATGAAAATTGATATTAACATTACTAAAAAAATTTATTAAATATTAACTTCCTTAATCAAAATTGATTGTTGTCACTTCAATTTATAATACTTAGTAAGTAAATTAGATATACACATATCAAACAAATTATTATCATTATTGCTTTTATTTAAGTACCTTGAATACATTGACTTATAAATTATCTGTCAAGATTCTATTATATAAGTCATGAAAGAATTCAACAAATTTTATATATGTCATTATTGGTTTAAACAAGTTGTATATGTCATAGTTGTTCATTAAAATAAGCAACATTGACACATATCACCTTAAGTCAAGATAATATATGTCAACAATGAACTTTTTTCTTATAGTGGAGAAGATTCCTATCATCAACCTGGACATTTGAAGACATTAAGGCTGCTATTTCAGAGGACGCTAGCTTTTCAAGGATTTCAAGAGAATTTTCAATTTATTGTGTTCTATCACAAATATAACTAGATCTTCAGAACATGTGGGTTTTCCAGTCATGGTCGGGTTATACAATTAATACTTATGTTGTTCTTCCTATGCACTCACATCATCCAGTCATTCAACAATTGTAAGGAGTTTTTTGCATAATGTTCTACGAAAACTTGTCCAGCAAAAGAAATCATTAAGTTGCCTATCATGAGAATCAATTATCATATTTTCTTGTAGAAAACCTTGGAGAATTCTTCATTTCTTAAATGAAATTTATGTATAGAACTGGAATAAATCATCTTTAGTACAACACAAGGAAAAACTAACAAATGCACCTGAGAGAAGAAGGACCAAGTGGTTTGTGAGGAAAGGAAATGAAGAAATTGAGGCCAATAATTTCTACACGCACTCTCCCTAACATCTGAGTCTACCACCATCCCCTTCTTTCAATCACCTTTATGTACTCAGATCTGATTGAGTTTTAGATCCAAATCAGTCTTTGCATATGAAATATTGAGTGAAAGTGTGCTTGAGGTTTTCATCCTCCCACTCCAACCCCTCCCACCACCTTGAATTCCTTTGAATTATTTCTAAAGTGTTGGTGGCACTACTAGAATTCAGTGGCAGCTTTCTTAGCTTTGGACAACCAGACACAACGATTTTTGTAAGGGAAGGAAATGGTAAAGCCCACCTATAGATACTCCTTAGATTTGGGAGTTTAAACAACCATAGTGCCACAAGTCTTGAGAATATGCGGAGATTTTGTTGTTCAATTTCTGACTCTCCACACTCATCACCCCCTATAATTTCTTCCATTTCCTTACTCTTGAAAACCAACATGCGCTCAAGGCTTAGAGCATAAATAAGCCATGTCAAATCCAAGAATCGACACCCTTCAATACATACATAAACAAGGTTGTGGAAGTTTGAGTTTGAGATATGACCTCGAGAAAATCCCTATTCTTCTTCATTTGCCATATTTATTTTCACACATTCCAAATCATTTCAGTTTTCAAATCGAAGCCAACTCGGTCTTTGTAAAGTCGAAAGTGGCAGCTCCACCACCTTCAAACCCCGGCACGTGTTCATCACTAGATGTCGTATGCACTTCTGCAGCTTCTGGGATGAGAGAAATCTTTAAACAACTGGTACTGTATGTAAGGTGATACTTACCTCAGTCAGGTATTGCAAGCACTCCAACTCCTGCAACACTACTATAAAACCTGTTGATTCCTTAATATCCCGACCAGTGTATAATATCATACTAAACATCTACAAATTTGAAAGGCAAGATATCATATTTGGTGGAATTACTTCAAGCACCCTTACATTGTCTAATATCAAACACCTCAATTTTATCAAGTTCCTCAGCTCTATAGGTACCTTCTTTGTACTCGTGAATGCTAGATTCAGATATTCCAAACTCTTTAATCTATAAATTTCCAAAGGTAGCTCCACCATTTTTTTCATTATACGACGATCCAAAACTCTTATGACAAGCATGAATTGGAAGAATCCAATTGGAAACTACTTCATATCACCATTTCTCAATATCAAAGTTTTGAGATTACAAAAACAGGGTGATACCGAGAGTTCTTCATTGATATTAGAAGTTGCGCTTCTTTCCATTTCACAGTGTCATAGGCTTTAATCAACTTAACATGTTCTAGTACAAAACTTTTATGTTTCTCTTTCCCATAATCACATGATAACCATAAAGCCATGTCATGGATCACATCATGCATTTTACAACGCCCTTTCAATACATCACCTTCCAAGAGACATGCAAGTTTTAAGCTTCTAATAATTTCTTCTCCTTTGTTGTGTGCTTCATATATATCAGCAAATTTGTCTAGAAACCCCTCCCCTATCCAAATTTCTATAAGATTTCCATTCCAAATTTCATGGTCTTCAGGGAATAGAGAACAATATAAGAAACATGATTTGACAGTATCATTGTCTAAGTGATTGTAACTGAATTTCAAAATTGGAAAGACTTGATCTCCCATACCTGAAAACTTCGCTAGATAACTCTTCAACACTTGTATTGCTTGCTCCCATTCTTGAGGACTTTTCCTACTAGCCATTGATAGCCCGATGATGATGAGGGTAAGTGGCAATCCTTTGCATTCTTCAACAACAATCTTAGCAAGTCTTTTTATATTCGAATGTGAATTCAGGACATTCTCACCAACCTTATTATGGAACAGAGAAAATGCTTCATCCGGGGTCAAACACTCTACCCTTATTCTCTTATGAACTTCTATTTCGTTGCATACTTGTTCAGATCAGGTAGTGAGTCTTGCTTTAGACTTAATCTGTTCATTCAAATCAAGGATCCCCACCTCAAAGAGATTGAGTCGCTCCCACATATCATCAAGCAATATCCCAAAGTTTTTGTCATTCAACAACTTGAATATTTCTACAGCCTTCTTCTTCTTGCTATCACAAAAAAAGGATGAGTTGGAAGACAAGTGACGAACTGAAAAGAGAAGAGATGGTGAGTTGTCGTAATGGATCTGATGAATAGCAGTTGTTTCAACAACACACTAAAAAGAGAAGAAGCAGAAAAATAAAAAAAACAAAAACAAAAGGTGAGGGCTACTTGAAAGACTTTTTTGTAACATTTGGTAATTGTGGACAATACAACCTATAATATCAGGGTTCTACAGTTTGCCTTCATAATTGAAGCGCCTATTTGCATTTCTCATTTTGACCCAATGGCTAATGCTCAGCTCATGTAGGTGGTCTCCAAATACAAATGGGTTTTATATTATGAGGATCGATATTGCTTTTAAACGAATGATGAATATTGAAATTCATATATTTTTCCTTGTGTATCTTAATGACTAATATGTTTTTTGATACATTACCCTGCAAGAGACCATTAAACCTAACACTCCTGATAATCTCAAGTCCTTAGTCATATTCTAAACGGCCCTCCCAAATCCAATAATTCAAGAGATTTTTATTTTCAATATGATAATCCAATATTGAAATAGATGATATCAATAGGATTAAAATGTTTAAAAAAATATTTATTTTGAAATTGTTAAAAATAAAAAGCTTTTTATTTTCACTACAAGGAAAAAGATATATGGTAACATTTATAATGAGTCACTATAAACATAAGGTGTCACTACAACATAGTGTCACCTTATCCACTAACACCATAGAGGGTACCAATTGGTGACGTATTTGGAAGCGACACCAAAGCAGAGAAATGGTGACACATTCAGAAGCGGCACCATATATTTTTAGTGATGCTTAATTTGATATAGAGTTGTATGAAATATATAAGGTGTCATATTAAATGCATCACCTTTGAGTTATGGTGTCACATTAAATGAACCACCTTTGAATTATGGTGTCATATCATTGTGAATTATTATGGAAGATATGGTTGTTTTTGGTTGATTAGCCTGTAGATTTTTGTAATGCTTATTAATAAATAAGATCAACCTGTACATATTTTCTCCATAAATATAATAATCATGTCACATTTAACTTATATTTTCGTAATGTTTATGGATTAACATGTAATATATTAAATCATCCAGTAATATTTGTATATCAAATGTTCACAAAATGATAGTACATCAAGCCCACCAAAACTAAAAAAGAAAAGTGAATGCACATTAAAATATGATTTATAATAATCATATGCATAAAAGTGGTATGTTTTAAAAGAAAGAGTTATTTTTACAAGAAAACAATAAAGGCATTTTCATCAGTGAGGTAAGAAAAATGATGAAAGGTTGAATTTTCAAAATTGGGTTTTCAATTATCCTTTTAATCAAATAACATGTACAAAAATTGAAAAAAAAAAAAAACAAGGTAAACCATAAATGGTTGCACCATTGTTAAATACCAAAGTGAGAAAAATAAAAATAAAAAAGTAACTTTTTTTTTTAATAAAAATAAAAACGTGACATTTTAAAAATTATTTTTCTTAGTATTATTTCCTATATTGTTAATGAAGTATAATAAAATATAAAAATTAATTAGGATGTCAAAACACAAAAACAAATTGAGAAAATAAAGACTAATCTTAATAGAGAAAACACCTTCTCCAATTCCTTATAGGTCTTTTCCAAAGCTTCAAGGTCATTGATAATGTCGGTGAACTAGTAATCATCTTAACAATAGTTTCATTATCTTTCATAAAAAAAATTCATAACTATGAACAAGTAAATTGATTTTTGACTATTTAACTTGATTTGTTCCTTCATGAGTACATGTAATTTCCAAATTTCTTTAGCCGATTTGCATTAAAAAATTCTATTATATTCATTTCTATCCATAGCACATTGCAAAGTATAAACGACCTTAGCATTTAATTGAAAATTTTTTCTATCACACTCATCCCATTCTTGTTTGGATTTTGGAATCATGACTTCATCAATTAGTTTTGAAGGAAAAGTTGGGCTATCTTTAATGACATCCCATAAGTCTAAGTCGATTGATTGTAAAAACCAAGTCATTTTAGTTTTCCAATAGGGATAATTGGTTCCCATAAAAAATTGAGGTTTGTTGGTTGTAAAACTTTCAATATGAGATGAGTTTAATGGATTAGTTATTTCCTCTTAGATGGTTCAATCTTAAACAAGAGGCCTATGTCACAGACTTAGTCTTTTCCTAAGCTCATGCGGCACTTAGGCAAGTCAAAACACTTGATCTTGCTAAGTCAGCCTAACTCCCAATGCTTAGCTTACTAGGCTAAGATGTTCACGACTCGGAAGCTTTAGAAGGCGTAGTAAGCGACTCTTAAAGAATGGAAGCTTTATTGCTTTCAAAGGAAGCTATACAATGATTGGAAGCTCACTTGCTTGGTTGGTTAGGTTCTTGGGTGGTGTCTTGGCCAAATGAGGCCCTCACCTATTTATAGGCACCAATGGAACGCTCTGGAACCTTGGAGGGTTCCTTACAAATCAAGAAGATTCTAGAACACCCTACATAATTCTATGTACAAAAATATTCAAGAGATTCCTAGAATTCTCTAGAAAGCCTTGGACTCCTCTAATGCATTCCACCATAGTGTAGAGATGCGTGGACATCTCTAGGTATCTTTAGAACCTTCCACACTCTTCCCACCAATGGCTTAGTGTAGATGACTCCAGGAGTCTCCAAAAGCTTCCCGAGCTCTATATAAACCCAGGGGAGGCTCATTTGAAGCATTTTGTGACACCTAGCTCTAATACCACTTGTAGGACCTCAGGAGCTACCAACTCTCCTAAAAGTAATTGTTGTTAAGAAAGACGCATACTTTAACCTTATAGTGCATTCACCCAAATGCCCACGATATTCGAATCTCAAGAGTGTCATGGGGGTGGGGGGATTAGGAGAGTTGATAACACCTAAGGTCCTACACAAATTAATGTCAATCATATAGGAAAAACAAAAAATAAACAAATGCACAAGGATAATGCCCTGTTTGGCAATGTTTTTTAAAACAATTTTTGTTCTCCAAAACAAAAAAAAACCTGAAAATCGTTCGACAATCAAAAACTATTTTATGTTTTCTATTAAAACAAAGTATTTTCCATTTTCTGTTTATAGAAAACATGGTATTTTCAAAGAACATCTTTTAATTGTTTTATATGTTGTTTTTACTTGTTTTCTAAGGGTTGTTTTAAAAATAATTATACCAACATTTAGAATGATTAAAAAAAAAAATACTACACATAACAATTATTTTTAAAACAACTTAAAAGTATTAAAAATAGATTAAAAATATTTTAGGTTTCAAACAAACAGACTTTTATTTTATAAAATATTAGAAAATAGTTTTAAAAAATTATTCTAAAAAATTGTTTTAAAAAATGATTACCAAACAAGCCTAAGTTTTTATCAATAATAAAAAAAAATGAAAACAAAAATAAAGATAAGTGCATTAGAAAAATAATAATAAAATAGTAAAAATCATATTAAAAAACAAATTATTAATATTTTTTATTCAAAAAACGATTTCTAATGAATTATTTCTCTTGACAAAAGAAAAAAGGTAGTCTTAACTTAAGAAACTATTTAATTTTATTATATTTCATGAAACTTAACTTTAATTAATAAAAATATTTTCTCCTACCCTATGGACAAGGACAAAAAATGGGGCCAGGTTAGTGGAAAATATGATGAGAAATGTTGAATATCTGGAGGATTTTTTCGTCCGTATTTTCTGAATTTTCTGTTTATCCTCGTATTGGCCATGCTCCACACGTTTTGACCAGGACGTCAACTGGTCTTTTTTTGAAAATTAGAGGATGTGGGGGGCCGGCTGTTGGGTTTGATCCCAGGCACATGCATTTGAGTTTGGAACGACGGACTTGGGCAATGCAATCTAAAAGGGAAAAATGTACTTTTATACACACATATTAAAAAAAGAAAAAGAAACTAGAAGTCTTTAAAAATAATTTCAATTTAGTGTACATCCAAGTCAAAGTAATATTTGTGATTATAAAAAAATAACCTTTGATGGAAAAGTAGGTAAAATCTTAATTATTATTAAATAATATATATTATATTTGGATTTTTGGGATTTTTATTTGAAATATTTGATTAAAAGAAATGAAATAATTTCTAAATTGTGAATTTAACTATTTCCATGTTTTCTCTTAAAAAAAAAAAAAAAACCTATTTTTGACATAAGCTCCTTCTACCATTTCAAGTATTTACATATAGGTTTTTAAAAAATGTTATTTTTATAAAAAAATAAATAAGTACATTTTTGTCCAAATAAGACCAAAAAATGGGTGAGATGTTAAATTTCAAAAATTGGGATTTTAAAAACCCTTTTAATCAAATAAATCATCTTATTTTATTATTATTTTTTTCAAATATGTATGAAAACACACTTTTCATAATATAAAAATTATCATGATATTATATATATATTGATTAAAAATAAGAGAAATATAAAGTTTAAATATTTTTAAATAAAAAATCATATTTTTATTTATTTTATTTTATTAAATTATCCCAATTACATAGATCAATAAAAATAAGTTTTTAAGTTTTGGCTATTATAATTGAACATCAAAAATTATGTCCTTCATATATTTATTATAAAAAGAATTTTAATAGGAGTATTATTTCTTTTTTTATAATTTTTAAACTTTCTTTTTAATATTTATATGAGTTTTAATCAATTTTCTTTTTATTTAATTGATATATCATGATATATCCATAAAATCCAATCATTTATATTTCCTTAAAAACTAATATTTTTATCATTGCATATGAACTATTATCCAATATATGCTCAATTTTTGAAAAATTTGAAAGAAAATGCAACAAAAAAAAAAAAGAAAAGAAAAGATGAAAGAAAAAAGGAAAATAGATTTAAAATTAATAAATGATTTTTATATATTTTTTAGGCTCACTTCACTCTTTTTTCTTTTTTATATAAAATTTAAATAATTTTAAATTTTAAATTTTTTTTAATTATATGTACTTGATCATGACAAACCCAATAATTAAAATTGTCATTAATTGAACAAATGAACACGCAACTTCATTGGAAAAATTCAAAATTAATGAAAAGAATAAATTAAAAAAAAATGCAAGAAAAATGGAATTCGCGCACTTGTATAAAAGGATGAGTTTTGGTTGTTGAATGGCAGATGGAGGAAAATAAAAGAAAATTGAGACAGGAAGGAGTTGCAAGTGTCATTTATTGTTGGTGCGAGCTGTTGACTCCTATGAACCACTCAATCTAGGGGATTTTTTATAATCTATAACACCCTAGATAATTAATTAAAATGGATAAAATCTTTTCCACTTTGGAAAATTAACCCTTCACCTTTTTTCAATCTAAAAAATACCAATTTTTAACAAAAATGTTCTCATCTTTTCTTTGCAAAAGTAACCATTTTTTTTAAAACACATATGTAAATAATAAAAATATTGAAAGGTATTTCTATCAAAAATGAGTTATTCTTCAAGTTCGAAAATTGGAAATATTAGTTTTACAAATTTGGAAAGTTTTCATCATTTTTAATCAATTAAACCTATATATTTTTCATTTTCTTGGGAAAATAATTGAACTTTGTGTTCATTTTTGACAAAATGAAAATTGGAGAACCATTTACAACCTTATTTAAATAATATAGATTTTGAAAAAAATAAAAAAATAAAAAAAATTAAAATTAATTAAAATTCTAATATTCACAAGCATTTCCACTATGTTGCAGCATGGGTTTTGGTTAGGGTTTTGATTAGATATGAAAATGAAGGAACCCACATTTTCTTCCATGCTTTTGTCCTCTTTGGCACCCACTTCTAAAACTTCCATTAAACATCATAATGAAGAAGAAAATTGTGGGTTTATGTTGAGGGATTTCAAATGTGTAGGCCACTGAGGCCAAAGGACAAAAAAGGGTTGGGGTCCTTGAGATTGAGAAGCCAATCACCTCCCCCACCAACCCACCTTTTGACATTTGGGGGCTTTGACCCATTCCCCACTTATCCATAATGACAAAAATCAAAGCTTTATTTTAGTGCATTCACATATCCCTTTCAACTTGAATACTACTGTCTACCTAATAATAAAAACTTAGATTTTAATGTATTCATGTATTCTTTTCAACTTGATCGTCAATGTCTACCTAATAATAGAGACCATTTTCTAAAAGTTTTCTCGCTTCTTTTATTACAATTAGTCCTCTAGATATTTTAGCTTCAGGGTCAAGTATATACTACTTAATAATACTTGTATTACCTATGAGAAGGTATTAAATACATCCATGCTACCACATTAGTATGTTAATATAGTATAACTATCCATTCATATTTATCAAATCAAAACCTAAATAAGGAAGGAAAGAAAGTTATTTGGATTCAAAGATAATTAATAAAAGCTTTAAATTATTAGAAAAATGAATTATAAAAATTATTTTTTAATAAAATAACTTAATTATCATTTTATTTATTTTCAATTAATTAATTCTCAATAAGATCCAAAATATTGATAAATTATTATACCACATTAGTAAGCATTATAATACCATATCTTAGAACAACAAAGATACTCAATATATTCTATTAATAATCAAATGCATTGTCAAGTAATTTTCAATTTCACCATTTTATCAATTTTTTTCTTTAGGTTTGAGGTGATTATGGATGTGTACATAATTCTTATATTTTAATTTTAAAATTTCAAAACTCACGGTGATATACTGATTCACTTTAATAATTTTTTTTTTCAATAAATAAAAAAAAAAGAAAAAAAAAAAAGAAAGAAAACCGCAAAGAACTTAGCTTTGCCAAGGGACCATGTGTGCCCCATCACCCTCGACTTGGTGCCCATCACCTTTTTCCTTTGTTTCTCCTCATCACTTTCCCAATATCCGCAAATAAAAGGCATTCCTTTTCTGCTTCGAATTTGTCATTCCTCTTTCTTACCTTCTCCTTGGAGTTTTTCATACATCAATGGGAAACGTGTTCTCAGTCTCAATCTCTACCAAGGACATCGCTGGTTGTTGTGATTGCACTGCTGCTCGAGCAAATTACATATGCAAGCTTGCAGAAAATCGGGTTACTTTGAGAACAGAGCTTCAAAAATTAAGGGAGCTGAAGAACGATGTGAATAGGAAGGTGGATGTGGCTGAGAGACAACAAATGAAGCGTCTGGATCAAGTACAAGGCTGGCTTTCCAGGGTGGAAGCCATGGAAACTGAAGTCGGTCAACTGATTGGAGATAGAGCGGAGACCATTGAGGAGAAACGATTACGTGGTTGTTGCCATCCCAAGCATTGCATCTCCAGCTACACGTTGGGAAAAAGAGTTGTCAGGAAGCTACAAGATATGGCTACTCTAATGAGCGAAGGACGTAATTTTGAGGTGGTGGCTGATATTGTACCTCCAGCTCCTGTGGAGGAAATACCCGGCCGACCCACTGTGGGCTTGGAATCAACATTTGAGGAAGTTTGGAGGAGTCTCGAAGAAGAACATGTAGGGATGATCGGCTTATATGGGTTGGGGGGCGTTGGGAAGACCACCCTCTTGACACAAATCAACAATCATTTCCTGAAAACATCCCACAATTTTGATGTCGTAATTTGGGTAGTGGTTTCAAGAACTCCAAATCTAGGGCGGGTTCAAAACGAGATTTGGGAGAAGGTGGGATTCTGTGATGATAAATGGAAAAGCAAAAGCCGCCATGAGAAAGCCAAAGACATCTGGAGAGCCTTGAGCAAAAAGAGGTTTGTGATGTTGTTGGATGACATGTGGGAGCAAATGGATCTGTTAGAAGTGGGAATTCCACCTCCTGACCAACAAAATAAGTCCAAGCTGATATTCACCACTCGATCTCAGGACTTGTGCGGGCAAATGGGAGCTCACAAGAAGATCCAAGTGAAATCTTTGGCATGGAAGGATTCGTGGGATCTGTTTCAAAAATATGTGGGAAAGGACGCCCTTAATTCTGATCCAGAAATATTTGAGCTCGCTGAAATGGTTGCAAAAGAGTGTTGCGGTTTGCCACTGGCGATAATTACCATAGGGCGAGCCATGGCTTCTAAAGTGACACCCCAAGATTGGAAGCATGCAATTAGAGTACTACAAACATGTGCTTCAAATTTTCCAGGTATGGGGCACCGAGTGTACCCACTTTTGAAATACAGCTATGATAGTTTGCCCTCCAAAATTGTTCAATCTTGCTTCTTATATTGTTCTTTATTCCCAGAAGATTTTTTCATATTTAAGGAACTTTTGATATATCAATGGATTTGTGAGGGATTTTTAGATGAATTTGATGACACGGATGGAGCCAGAAATCAGGGATTCAATATTATCAGTACTCTCGTTCATGCATGTCTACTTGAGGAATCTTCAGATACTAGATTGGTAAAATTTCATGATGTTGTACGTGATATGGCCTTGTGGATAACCAGTGAAATGGGGGAGATGAAGGGCAAGTTTTTGGTACAAACAAGTGCCGGTTTGACCCAAGCACCTGACTTTGTCAAATGGACGACGACAGAAAGGATTTCACTGATGGACAACCGAATTGAGAAGTTAACAGGATCACCCACATGTCCCAATCTCTCGACACTTCTTCTAGATTTGAATAGTGATTTGCGGATGATAAGCAATGGTTTTTTGCAATTTATGCCCAATCTAAGAGTGTTGAGCTTAGCAAAAACCAAAATAGTTGAGTTACCATCAGATATTTCTAATTTGGTCTCATTGCAATATCTTGATTTATCTGGTACAGAGATAAAGAAGTTGCCAATTGAGATGAAGAATCTCGTACAATTGAAGATTTTGATGTTGTGTTCATCTAAAGTCTCTTCAATTCCACGAGGACTAATATCAAGTCTTTTAATGTTGCAAGCCGTTGGCATGTACAATCGTGGACTTTATGATCAAGTAGCTGAAGGAGGCGTTGAATCATATGGTATGGAGTCCTTGGTAGAGGAATTGGAGAGTTTGAAATACTTGAGGCATTTAACTGTCACCGTAGCAAGTGCCTCTGCGTTTAAGAGATTTTTAAGTTCCAGAAAGTTACCGAGTTGCACTCTAGGAATCTGCCTCAAGATGTTCAAAGGTTCAAGCTCACTCAACCTATCATCTCTCGAAAATATGAAGCATCTCTATGGGCTTACGATGGAAGATTTGGATAGTTTGAGAGAGATTAAGTTTGATTGGGCAGGGAAAGGAAAGGAAACAGTGGGGTATAGCAGTCTCAACCCGAAGGCCGAATGCTTCCATGGCCTTGGCGAAGTGGCCATCAATAGATGCAAGATGTTGAAGAATTTGACATGGCTTATTTTTGCCCCAAACCTCCTATATCTTACAATAGGACAATGTGATGAAATGGAAGAAGTGATAGGTAAAGGTGCGGATGAAGGAAATCTGAGCCCATTCACAAAACTCATACGACTGGAGTTAAATGGTTTACCCCAACTGAAGAATGTGTACCGGAATCCCTTGCCCTTTCTTTACCTTGACAGAATTGAAGTAGTTGGGTGTCCAAAGCTGAAGAAGCTGCCACTCAACTCCAACAGTGCCAATCAAGGTAGAGTTGTGATGGTAGGAAAGCAAGAGTGGTGGAATGAGTTAGAATGGGAGGATGAAGCTACTCTAACTACTTTCCTTCCCAGTTTCAATGCAATATAAGAACAAGGGGCTTAGGTATAATTGGAATGTGTATTATTCTTTAATTCATTCTATAATTAGATGCCAATCGTTTGCAGGATTTGAAGGAATGCCAAATGTTTGGGTGTTTGTTGTGGATTTAAATTCCATTTTTTCAGGACTTTCTTTTTTTATTTTTTGCTGATTAATATTTATGGAATTGATTGAGATTATAGTTTAACTTCTCCTTTTTTTTTTTTTTGACATGTTTACTTGAAGTTCCAAATCCAATTACGATGAGAAAAAAAAATGATCCTATGCTTTGGTATCAATTAAATCTATGCTTTGCAAAATTATCAGGTTGATTACAAAAAAATGTTACACTCAATTTAAGTCTCAATTATGCTTTTGGTTTTTTGGCTTTCTATTTAAATCCACTTTTGGCACCTCAAGTTTGAAATTAGAGGGGAAAAAACAAAAAATAAATGTATAATTTCTTAAATTTTAAATTTTTAAACATACAACCTAAACCTTTGGATACACTTTCTAGTTTTTGTTTTCAAAATAGAAATTTCTACATAAAAATGCAAAAACTCTCATCCCTTTAAAAATTATTTTTAAAATTTTAAAATTTGAGGTAATAAAGAAATTTTAATATCTTAATTTTTTTAATCAAATTTAAAAGACCATTACAATTTTAATGCAAGTCTTTAAAGTTTTTATATTTTATATAAAAGATAATACTATTTTTTATTTTTAAAAATAAAAAACAAAAAATATATTCAAATGGACACAATGTATGTACTTTTTGTACAAAATTCTCTAATTTTATATAGAAATTATGCTACTTTCTATTTTTGAAAAAATAAAAATAAAATCAAGAAGAGTATCCAAATAAAATCTTAATAATGCAAAATATTACAAAAACCAAGGAAAAATAAATCCATAAGAAAAGTTTATTATTTAATTAGGAGCACTAGCATGTTTAAGGAATTATTTAATTAATAAATGGGCCACATTTCCCTAGGCCTGGTGTCTACTCCTATGATGGAGTCTTCTTAGCAAAATAGCCTAAGAAATTACGCAATGAGCCCTATGGCCCGGCCCAACAGCCAATTAATTTGTAAGGGATGAGAAGAGGTTTATAAATCTATTTATGCTTCTTCTCACTCCTAATGTGGGATCAAACGGAAGTAGAAATTTAAGAAAACCTCAACTTTTTTTGTTGCAAGGAGAGCTTGAACCATAGACCTCAAGGTTCCAATACAATAGTATCCACTTGGCTACAACCATACTTACGTTGAAATTTAACAAGGAAAAACTATATAGGTTATTTAAAAAAATAATTATAAATAAATAAATAAATAAATATATATATATATATATATATAAAATACAATTTTTTTTTTCATTTTCAATATGTTTAATATTTAAATATGATTTTTACCATTTTCTTTCATATTTAAATATTGTATATATTTTGTTTAATAAATTAAAAATGTTAATACATTTATATAAAATTGAATAAATAATATTACAAATTTTAATAATTTTTAATTATATGTATTGAAAATTATTTTAAATTTAAATAAAATATAAATTATATATTTATGATGTCATCGATTCAACCATTGATTCGACTAGTGAACCACGTATCGATAACTTTTTTTGTTCAATATCCGATCCGGTTCTGAAAACATTAACATTAACATGTTTCAAAAAAAAAAAAGAAACTTAAAAGATAAATTCTCTACTAAAGTTTGATGATAAGATCATTTTGTTCATCTTTTATCATCATTGACAAGTATAACTATCCTTTGAAAAATTATGTTGATATCTTTGACAAGTATAAATGTCCTAAGAAAAATTATGTTGGTATTAGCTTGTACATCAAGGATGTTTCAGTATTGTCAATTAAAGAAACCACAAGGTTAGGCTTTTTGCTATTACTATCCAAATATATAGCATATAAGTTTAAGTCATAAAAAAAAAAAGGCTAAAAAAGAAAGGAAAAAAAAAATGAAAAAAGGCAACAACAACCAATCACAATGGGTAGCAATATCAATAAATAAAGGGCTTTGAGAACTAGTCGCTATACTTCTTTCCATGCAACCATGAAAAATATGTTTGTTTTTCTCTAAGCAACAAAATAATGGAAGTTGTCAACATGATAACATAGGGTTGATTAGAAGTAGTTAACTCTCCTTTCAAATTTTCATTCTTCTTCCTGTCATTCTTGGAATCTCTCGCATACTAGTAGAAAATGCATGCTCAGACCCAATCTCAACTAACGACACCATTGGACACTATCGTTACTACAATATTGTCCAAGAAAATTATATATCAAAGTTTGAAGAAAACCAATAAGATTTGAGAAGTACTATTGCATGTGTTTGCTAAGTCATACATGTGGAAGTCAAGTTATATGCAAAAAGACCAAGTCTTGCTTGTTTTGTTTGAATAGTTCTTTTGTTTTGAAGATGTTATTTTTGTTGTTAAAGGTGAGAATGTGTAAGTCATTGCCTTTATTTCTTTGCTAGATTGTTCCTTATTTGTAAGGAATTTAATATTAGAATTATGGATATTTAAGTGTTTATCTCAATGGAATAAGACGTGAACTTTATATCTTATCAATTTTTTAGTTGTATTAGAAGGGGTTGACCCTTCAAGTGTTAGCAAATTTCTTTATATCTTTTAATTTTCATATCTTTTTCTTAAGCCACTTATGAGCATATCAAGTATACTAAAAAAATTAAGCAAGTAGAGGAATGATTTAAAAAGGAAGATGGATCTAGTTGGATCTTAGAGGGTCTAGGGTTTAGGCTTTTGTTAGTAACATTTCTACCAAAATCTTTTATAAAACACAATTAATGTTTAAATATAAAATAAAAGAATTTTTTTTATAGCATCTTTTGTCATGTGTTATTACACATTATGATAACACAATTAATGATTGAATATGAATTAAAAGAATTAAAATTGGTTAAAATGTTTGGGCCTAATATTGGGCCTCCATTATGATTTGGTTTTCCTAATTTGCCTAAGCCTTGTTGTTTAGGATAAGGTTGAAAAAAATGCAAAATAAAATATTTGGATCAAGACAAACATTCAAACATCCTTATAAAATATCATTTTTGAAATGTTTTAAAATTAAGAAACTCTCCATAATCGTTTGTTAAGGTTTTTCTAATATAAAATAGTTTGTTTTATTGAAATTTTGTGAACTCCCAAAAACTCTAGAGAATATAATCATTCTTAAAGTTTGTAACTCCATCTTTTGAATTTTATAAGATATTTCTTGAAAGGACCTCTTGTCATAATAAAGGTTAAAGACTCATACAACAAAACTTCAATAAGGGCCTCAAGAGATCTACTAAAGAGGATAGAGAATATTGCGTCAAGAATTTGGAAAAGGAATGTAAGTACTAATGGTATAAGACCCTATAGTATTGGTAATCAAGTAAAAATATTATATATATATATATACACATACTATTTTCTCATATTTAGTAGGTTATTTAACGGTTGAGAGACCACACCCTCAATTTTTTTACATTTAGGCCACAGGTTGGTTTTTCCATATTATATCCTGTGTTTATTATGTGATTGGGAATCTATGGGATTCATTAAATTTTACATAATATCAAGATTATCTAAGGTTGAGAGACCCACCACAATTTTTAACATTTAGCTTGTTAGTTTGTTTTTCCATATTATATCTTGTGTATTTCTATGGGATTCTTCAAATTTTACTCAATATTGATATTATTGATAGAGAAAACTAAATTTAGGGTTTATTACTTCAACTATCTATTAATCCCTTCAAGGTAATTTAATATATTAAGACATAACAATTCTTTCATTATTATTCATATGAAAGGATGAATCATGCAAACTATATTTGTCTCAAAAAATAAATAGTAGCTATGACTCAAAATAGAATAATTCCCTCATTTTATATAATACATAAATTAATAGCTACATTCATGTTTGAACAAAAGTTCTAAGGTATGAACATTAAATATTTAAAATGAAAAATGATAGGAAATGATGGTTTTCTCCTAAACTTAGCTGCTATGCCCCAATCCATATTTTATCATGGACAACTTTACAAAGGGGAAATTCCAATTCATTTTGGGTTAGTTACCATAAAGGTAATAAATATTACGCCCAATTATTAAGAAAAAATATACTAATTTCATAACCACGGAGCTTATATATATATATGACACCTTAAAAAAGTGTAATTTTTCTAGATAAAACTCTAAAAATGATAATATATTTATTTTTTAGGCCATCTAATTATTTGGAAGAATGACCAATACTAAAACTAAAAATTTATAGCTTCTAATTATAATGGATGTAATTTATGAAAAAGAAAAAGGCAAAACTAAGAAGACAATAGTGTTGGATTAAAAGAAAAAAAAACTTAGGACAAATTACAAAAATCACTCACATACTTTCACTTATATATCAATTTAGTCTTTTAAACATTATATATCAATCATAAATTATATCTAAATGTCAAATTGGGCCTTTTGCTAACAAGCAAATAAATATTGGTATGAGTTTTTATATCATATATTTGAATATTTTCAATGAGAGGTAAAAGTGCCATCATTGTTGAGATACATGGCTGTTGTTCCACTTTCGACAAATAAAACTCAGCCCTCTGAAAGACATAATAGAGAAATGTTAATGCACCATGACACGTATTAAATCAGAAAACAATCACAAAACCTATTACTTGAAAAAGCCATCACTATACAAATCTGAAGCCTAGAAGCTATCGAAGATAATGCTAACAAAGTCTTATATAGAAAGAAAGAACCGTAGCTTTTGGATTCTGCCCAAACAATAAATTTCTCTTTAATTCAACATTCTGAACTTTGGAATAGTCGTTGCACTTGCCATTGTTATTATTAATAGACTGTGGCCTGGCCTTCTATGGTTTTTTGAATTTACATGCATACCCCCACTGTCACAATTAAGAATTGCTATTGATATACAATCAAAGAAGGCGTTATTCTTTCCTCCTGCAAAAGCTTTCAAAACTCGTAACACTCCTCTGTATTTTATCATGAAATTGACCAAAAGAAATTGGTGAGATTGAGGGAGTTAAACCCAACCCTGATGAAAATATGCAAAATATCCTAAAGTTCTATATTATGTGGTGGATTATCATCTAGCCACCCCTTATATCTTAGTCATCATTGTTCAAGATCGTCACAATATTTTTGAAAAATATTTTCTATTAAATTCTTTTTGGAAATTGACTGATGTTGATTGAATTATGAAGGTACAAGATTAGCATAAGGGTTCATCAGATGACTCATGATATATCAACAAAAATTTAAATATTGCAACCAAATCTAAAAATTATACCTACATTTACCTATAGCAAATAGTTAATTATTTTGATTATAAACAACTAAACAATTTTGATCCTTAGCAACAACACTTATTTCTTCACTGTTAATCTCTATTATAATATTACTAAAGCCTAAAATACATAGCAATTTTGGCCAAGAAAAATCAGAGATAGGATGACTATGGTAGTGAAAGTTAATGTTTGTCTTTAATTAAAACATTAATATTTAACTATTATTAGTTTATGTTAAGTGAAATACTATTATTAATTTGAATTAGAGTTGGAGATGGTGTTTGAATTAGAGTAAAATTTTAAGTTCATCCCCTTAATGTTATTTGTATATAAATATTCATCAATTATCAATGATAACATCACGCCTTATGAAGGCGTAATCATTCTTTTGAGAAATCAGGTTTAATAGAAAGTTTTGTTTTGATATGTCATTATTGAGTAATCATTCTTGTTATAGTATTTACAAACAATTGAGAAGATTCTCCTTCTAATTGTTCATTTTATATATTTTCTATAGTTTGAAGTTTTGCATGTTCCAACATTGAAGTCTTATTCCTATATCTTGATTTTGGTTTTGCATCTTATTAATATGAAGTTTTATTTTACTTATTTCATTTTGAAGATCTTGAATTTCTATAGGTTTAGGCGCATAAAATTGATCTAAAACAGTTTTTAGGTTGTATTGGTTTGTATTTTCTATGCTTTTTCCATTATTTTATTTTTGAATTTCGAAATTGTTTTTTAAAGTATTCTCTTCAAAGATTTGATCGGGAAGTTTGTCAATTAACTCCATTAAGAAGTTTTGTTCACTAGTTATTACATTTACTTTTTGATATGACAAAGACAATTTTCTACACAATCACAAGATGACTGTGAGGAAGACTTGTTTGGCTCATTGGAAGAGCTATCTTCTATTAGAAGAAGCTGATTGTCACTAGATGATTCTACCGAGGTTTGACTAGATGAATCTGATTGTGACTTTGTTTTGATAAGATTAATTATTTGTTGTTTGAGGTGTTTTCATATATATAGGTCAACAATTATTTCTTTGATTTTGGAATTTGGGGCTATATGTCCCTTCTTGCCACATTTGAAACATTGAACATCTTCTTTATCTATTTTCTTTGAAGTGTTTTGATATTTTTTATTTGAATATTTCTTATGCTTCGGTTTCTTATAAAAGGATTCTTATTTGAATTTTAAGTATTTTTTACTCAATCTCTTCTTCTTGAGGAAAATCTTTTGCAAAAAGACGTGTAAACAAGAATTTAAAAAATCAAAAATCAAAAATCAAATTGAGACAGATTTTTGTTTTTCTATTCCCGATGCTTTTTGGAGTAGAAAGCAACATAAGGTCTCCTTGCCCTATGTTGATGGAATTGATGAAAATCAAATTCCTACTAAGGAAATACCAATTCAAATGAATGTTCAATTACTTGAGTATTGTAAACAAGAAATAAAATATTTGCTTGATAAAAATCTTATTAGAAAGAGTCACTCTCCTTGGAGTTGTGTCGCTTTCTATGCTAAAAAACCTTCGGAAATTGAACGAGGTGCCCCTAGAATTGTTATTAATCACAAGCCTCTAAATAAGGTTCTCAAATGGATAAGGTATCTAATACCTAACAATAGATACCTTATTGGATGCCTTCACAATGTTTCAATTTTCTTAAAATTTGATATGGAGTCTAGATTTTGGCAAATTCAACTTCTCTTTCTTCTCTATACTTCTTCTTCCTTTTTAATAATAATAATAATAATAACAACAACAATCATAATAATTAAATTTATTTATTTATTACTATTATTAATAATTAAAGATGCATTTAAAAGTTATCGATTTTTAAATATTTATTAAAAATATTCATGGTCTAAACTTACCTCAAATGTTGTTTCAATAATTGAAAAAAAAAGTTACAAGATCATAATATTGTGATATTGTTTATAAATATATACATTATTTTTATGTGTTTTAAATTATTTTATTCACCTCTATTTTTTCGCTTTCTGGAAAATTATTCCTACTTTTTATAAGAAAATTTAGAAAACACCAAATTGTTGTTGTTTCCAAAATTTTTCATTTTTTAAACTCATTTCTAGAAAATGAAAATAGAAAATAAAATCTTTTTTGATAACTAGTTTTATAAACAATTTTCTGTTTTCGAAAAAAAGAAAGAAAGAAAAAACTAATTTGATAATTAGAAAATAGAATAGCTTTCTTTCTTAAAAAATAGAAAATAGGGTATTTGTCGTGGAAAACAAAAAATTATTTCAAAAGTAGTTTCGAAACAATGTCATAGTATTTAAACATATACTCCAATTTGTTTTCTTTTTGTTCAAAGTAAAAATATTGAAAATGAAAAAAGAAATAAATTACATAAAAGACCTTGTGATACCCATATATATATATATATATATATACAAATAAAAAAATAGATACCAACGGAACATTATCACATATAAAATATTATATAAATATTTTGTTTAGTTATTGACTAATTATATATATATATATATTTCTTTCTTTTACATGGGAGAAAACAAGATTTTTATAAATTTTATTTTTCAAGAACAATTTTTACTTTTCGTGATGAATACATTTTCAAGAAAGAAAAATAGAAACTAAAAACCTTTTTAGGAAATTAAAAAAAAACTAAAAAAAATATTTTCCAAATTAAAAGCAACCATAAATCAAAGAAGAATTTGTAAAACAACAAATATAGAAATAAAAATATGCTAATTTATCTTTTACATAATAAAACATTATCAAATTGGATATCCATTCTACTCTTCCATGTAAATCACGCTCTGCCCATTCAATTATTATTATTATTATAATTGTGAATAAGATAGAGACCATAACAACAATTTCGGCAAACAATGAAAACCAAGCAAAAGTTATACCAAACATTTTACGAAAAAATTGAAATATTTATTGTCAATTACCCCACGAGATGAGAGAATAAGATATGAACCTTAAAATAAATTTCTAAAAATAATGAATATGGAGACAAAAATTTATGTCAAATAAATATTTATTTATGAAATTTCTAGAACATATATATTTATGGAAATATCCAATGTATACCACAACCCTACAGCTTCAAAACCTATTACATATGAAGGAATATCAATTGATATAACCCAAATGTAAAACTTTGTAGTACTACATACCGATTGTGTTGCTTGGTGTGGCGATAGAATGGTGAGCATCCTTCTCATCAATATGAAGGTACATAGTAGAATGACATTACTGCTACTAAATTTTAAATGTTTCGAGGACTACAAGAATTCTTACGAGTGGGAATACATTAATGGCTTATACATGCAGGATCGTTTCTCCATCTTCATTTTATGCATGGTAACATTATCCAGCTTCAGCAGTACTACAAATGCAAGCTCGCCTTTATATGATGTGATGACTTATGGAGCTGCTGGTATTGAGAATTTAGTTAGAAGAGGATGGTAAATGATTCCTTTAATTAGAAATATCATCATATTTTCATATGTCCATTGGTACTACACAGAAAATTTGGATACTAACGGATACTGCACTTCAGGCTCTTTTTATTTGTATTACGTGAGAGACTTCACCATAAAGGATAGAATGGATATAAAAGATATCATTTATGTGCCATGTATGTACAGGCATTTCTGAAGGCATGGAATGAAGCCTGCAACGTTCAACAACAACGTTCAACAACAGTTTGCACATTATATTTATTGCATGTCTCATGTAGTGAATCTTATGTTGTAACTCAATTAATAAGGGTTTTGAGGATTGGATTCATCGAACTATTATTCATTGGACTAATGCACATGATATTCATCAGACTATTAATAAGGGTTTTGAGGATTGTAACTCAATTTCTCTTATTTAGATAAAATTTATGCAATCATTAATAATGTTTCAAGAATCAAATCACTCATTGAACCAAAAATGATATTGGGTTACAATTCATTGGTCAAAACAATATTGGGTTGCCATTGCCATTCAATTGAATTGTGATATTATTATATATTATTAGAAATAGAAATAATAGTGAGAAAATAAACATACATATATATAATTGAAAATTTAAAAATATTTTTACTCAATATTTAAAAATTAAATGGATAAAATATGACTGTATTAATATTTCAAATTTTATGAACACTATAAGTATAATATATACAAGGAAAACAAAATTTACTATCTAACTTTATACACATTTAACCAACTATTTATTTAATAAATGGATAGAAGCACTAAAATGTATGTTTAAATAAATGTCTAACCAATTCCAGTTCTCTTCATATATGACAGATTAGATTCATCTTGTGGAGTTGCAAGTGTTTAGGTTCTCAAAACATAGATAAATATAAGTGGAGGAAGAGCACTTTTGTAGCAAAAACTTTGTGTTCCCAACACCAAAATAAATATAAGTTGAGGAACAATACTTTTAAGGGAAAACTTTTTGGCCACGAAAACAAATCATGGCATGGTTATTTGAATAAGTTACTGTTACTTTTAGACTTGAATATAAAAATTAAAATTCATTTTTATAAAGTTTTCTTAAATAAAAAAGTATTTTTTCCAATCCCATGATTCGAACCCATAACCCTTTGCTAAATCTTCCATGGGAATTGATCCAATATGAAGAAATGTCTTTTGAGTACATTGATTTTATGTTGATATGATTCAATATGATGTTGGTGCAAGCCACAATTTTACTACAACTCAAGCTAATCACGGTTTTTGTGGTTGTCATCCCATGCACTATAGTGAATGAAATGTTGCTTACCTTAATTGTTGAAGTGATTTGTTAACCAATAAAGAAATAAATAGTTAATGATTTCAAAAAATATTCTACTATTGTAAAATAAATGAATGAGAAAAAGAGAGAGAGAGAGAGAGAGAGAATAAACATAAATCCTCAAAGAAAAGTAAAATGGAAGAAAACTAAATCAATTTTTATTATAAGTCTCCCATTTTATAGGAAGTCACAAAGAGATATATATCAATATGGATGATCATCAACAAGTTCCCATAATCCGATAAAATCTCATATTTTATAACACTTCCCCTTTGATGATCATAAGAATATGCCTCATTAAAACCTTACTAGGAAAAACCCTAGTGAAGGAAAAAGTGTACAATATTCTTTTAGATTACTATAACTACCTCATTACAAATTAACTTTGCTAGTAAAATCCAGTGGGGCAAAACTTGGATGAAGGAAAAAAGAGTACAATGTAGAGATATTCTTATCAATTAACTACCCCTCATGTTGACATGATTATATTCTCTCTAGTAGTGCAACATGGAGATCTTTGAGTCAACGTATTCCAATGAGCTTCTTGAGTATTTTAGTTGACAATGTCTTTGTGAATAGATTTGTTAAATTATCACTTGATCTTACTCATTGAATAGAATTTTGATCACTCTTCTAGGGCTAATAAATGCAAAAGAACTTGGGCAATATATGCTTAATTTTATCACCCTTAATGTGTTCTTCTTTGATCTGTGCAATGCATACAACATAATATCACTTGGTAGCATTACCTTTGATGGAGGGTAGTCCACATGTTTCTATTATTTTCTTGATTGATCTCCACGATATTGTAGTACCACCATAAATAAATACATACCTCATTTGAGATCGAGCTTTGTGGGGGTCTAAAAGATAACTAACATCTACACAATTGAGATTATGATATTTTCAAATAAAATAGACCTATGTTAATATAATACATGATTGACTTTATTCCAATGTCTTTGAGTTAGTGCAGAATTATATCTTGCAAGTAAGTTAACAAAAAAGGCAATATCTAGTCTTATATAATTTTCTAAGATATATAAGTACTCTAATTACATTGTAATCTAGTACTTCTAGACCAAGTAGTTCTTCATTATCTTCTTTAGGACGAAACAAGTCCTTGTTCACTTCGAGTGAACAACTATAGGAGAACTTATTGAATGCAATTTATCCATGTGAAAGTGCTTCAAGACTTTCTTGGTATATATTGACTAACAAACTAATATTTCGTTGTAAAAGGCAATCGATCTACTGGCTAAAGCAAAATAATTTATTTTCTAGGATTTTTCATTTCAAATTTACTTTTCAAATAGTCAACTATTCTTGTAAGCTCTTCAGGAGTTCCAACAAAATTCAAATATTCCACATATACTATAATAATTGCAAATATTCAACAAAATAAATATGTATAAATAAAAAAGGTAATGCATACATACTTCCCGTTTCAAATATTCATTGAAATTATTATACTACACGTATTTGGATTGCTTAATCGATACAAGAATCATTGTAGCTTAATTGAGTATATGCTACAATGTTTTGAATTAGTTGCTTCAGGCATTTGAAATCCTTTAGGGAGTTTCATATATGTCATTATTTAAAAATCCATATAAATATGTAGTAACAAAATCTATGAGATGCAAATCCAGCCCTTTTGAGACTGTTAAACAAGTTAGATATCTAAATATGGTTGCGTCCATCATAGGAGAATATGTTTCCTCATAATCAATATCATGTATCTGTAGAAAACCTTGAACTATGAGTCATATATGCTTTATGTCTCGTGATTTCATTTTTCCCATTGCACTTTCTTATAAATACTCATTTATATCTAACAAGCTTGACAGCTTTAGGCGTCTAGACTACAAGTCCAAATACTCATTTTTCTAAGGATTCTAATTTTGTCAGGATATATTCTTTCCATTTTGGCCAATCTTTTCTATGTTGGCATTCATCCATAGTATCTTGTTTGTGATCCTTATCATTTCTTATGATGTCAATAGCCACTTGGAAAGAAAATATATTGTCAATAACAAGAATATTTCAATCCCATTTTTCTCCATATATAAGTAAATAATTGAGATCTCATCAATATTAGGTATGCTTAAACTAGGGCTACTTGTTTAAAATATGCCTTTTCAGGGGATGCTTAGACTAACTAACCATTTTAATAACCCATTTTATATGCAACTTCTTCAAGAGTGCCACCTTTCATATATCTTTCCTTATGTTTTCCTCTTTGGGGAATGTGTTTGCCTCTTTAGGATCTATCACGCTTTAGGCGTGCCTTAGACTCATTATTTAATTGTCCTTTAGGGACATCAACTCATTATTTAATCGTCCTTCAGGGACATCAACTCGTTATTTAATTGTTCTTCATGGACATCAATTCGTACTAGAATATTCTCAATTAGTGAAAATGATTTTCTCACTTTCTTTGCATTAATGAAAACATTTGGTAGTTAATTTGTAAGTTCTTGCAAATGAATAATCTTTTGAACTTCTTGTTGACATTGATGAGTACAAGGATCTAGATGAGTCAAAGTCAATGCATTCCAAATAATTTCACTTTGTTGTTCTGGAACTGACTCTTCTCCTCTTAATGACGAGAAAATTGTCTCATTAAAATGATAATCTACACAACATATCATTTTACATTTCAAGTGTACAAATAGACTAGTCACTAGAAAAAAACTTCTAGTTTTTTAACTATATGTTCATATGCTTTTACAATGAATTAATGTTTCATCATTTACCCCGGGGGACCAAGTTGGTTTTACAATATTCTTCTAGATCTAGTATAGTATAAAATGTCATTCACATGGAATCAATTATTACTAGTGACATAATATAAACTCTTCCAGAGCTTTTAATCAGGTTTCTATCACCTGAGATAGTATTAACATTGTTTGTCATCAATGTTGTACAAATAATGAAATAAAAGTTTCATCAAAATAACAAGTCATAAAGACCTCACCCTTATAGAGTTGACGAAATATTATTATAGAAGAAGAGTTAAAATCAACATAAAAATACTAGTCATTGATGATGACTTACTTCAACAAGTTCTATAAAAGCAACACGAACATATATAACATCACAAAAAATATAGAAAAGAAAATTTAAAGTTATATATTTTTTAAATATCTCACACAATTGATTTTGTAAGTGTGGAGCAATTTATACATAAAATAACTAGGAAGTATTTCAATAATCAAACTAATTGTAATGATAGATCCATAATTTTATTCAAATATTATTATGATCTAAATCAATGTGCAAAAATTAATTCATAAATCAAAATTTCAAGAGAATATATCATGATTCAAACCATCTTGTTGTCTCAAAACTTTAAGTCAAACACTACAAATCCATCTAAATATATATGTAAAGATAAGATAAAATATATTAAAAACAATAGTTGAACCTATTGCAATTTGAAAATTTTTGTTGAATAATGAAAATATTGCATTAATAAAAATACCATATGTGACAACATACAATAATATATATTATTTTATATAACTCAAAAATTTCCAATCATAAAAACATATCTTAAAGAAAATTGACATGCAAAATCAAATTGTTAATCATATGACCAAGTCATATATTTCACATGTATCCAAAACAAATAATCAAAATTTTCAACATATAAGTTCATTATTAAATTCTCAACAAGTAAATCCAAATAAAAGATGTTATCCATAATTTTCAAAATATAAGTACATATGTTATCCAAAAATCTCAACTTTTTATATAAAACAACCATATTTTACATTAGATATTGAAAAATAAAGATTAAGATTAATCTCAACTATTATATCAAAAGATTATTGTGTATTAAACAACTAGAATTAAAAAAATAAAAATTACCTCTAACACAAGAATATTAAATATAAATATTATACTTTCATGCAACCCAAAAATTCCACATATATATGTAAATATTTCTATTAATGACAGTATAACTTCTAATAATAGGAGTTCATAAAACAATTATCAAACACTTACCTATTTGTATAGCTTGATATACAAAATATTAATCTTTTGATAATATGTAAATATTATCTATATGCTTGTTATCATAGCTTCAAACTATAATATATTTCACTATAACTTTTGGTTCTATGAATTTCATAAAGTTTTACAAAATTATTAGTTAACAATTTTGTTCTTTGTAACTTTTAGTTATAAGAAAGTACATATTAATAACTTTGGCATAACCTTTGATTAGTACAAAGAATATTAATTTTTTCATTTTCATAACTTCAGGTTATGAATAATAATATTTATATAACTTCTGGTTATATCATATAAGTTTATAATGATTTTTTTTTTTCATATAACTTCTAGCTATATGAGTTTTGACAATTATTAATTTACTAACTTTTTCTTCATAACTTCAAGCTATAGATAATTAAAATTTGAGTAATGTTATAATAACATTAAGCAACTTACAATTATGTTATGATATAACTTCTGGATATACAACAAAATTAAAAATTTTTGTGTATCTTCTAGCTACATAGTTATTCATTGACAATTTTGTTTTGTATAACTTGTGGTTATACAATATAATTAGAAATTGTATGCATAGCTTCTGGCTATGAAACAATTGTTAATAAAAATTGTTTCAATAATTCTTAGTTATGAAAAATACGTGAATGTGAAATAAAAATTAAAAGTCAATATTTTTCATAACTTCAAGTTATGATTATTTTGTCAAAACAAGAAAATATGCAAATTTGTAAATAATTTCATATTATGAACTTTTTATTTATTTATGTAAATTTGTCCATAGCTTCAAGTTATGAACTATTCATGTATAACTTTTAGTTACACCATATAATTAAAAGAAATTAAAGGTTAATATATTTCATAACTTCAGGCTATGATTATTTCGTCAGAACAAGAAAATATGCAAATTTGTACATAGCTTTAGGCTACCAACTCTTTTTTTTATGTAAATTTATGCATAGTTTTAGGTTATGAACTATTCATCGTGTAGATTTGTGCATAACTTCAAGCTATGAATGATTCATTATATAGATTTGTACATAATTTTAGGCTATGAACTATCCATTTTATAACTTTTGGCTATATAATATGATTTGGTATAACTTCCAATTATATTGTATAATTAAAAACAAATAATTAGGAGTTATATACATAACTTTTGGCTATGTATTTGTAATTATTGACTTGTACATAGCTTCAAGCTATGAATTATTCATTGTATAGATTTCTATATAGTTTCAAGCTATGAACTATTCATTATATAGCTTTTGACCATATAATGTTGTTTTATATAACTTTCAGTTATATAATATAATTAAAAAGTAATTAGAGATCATATACATAGTTTCTGACAATATATTTGTAATTTTGTAATTTACCTTATAACTTTTTGTTACGAAGATTGTATATATTTTTCATACCTTCTGGTTATGAAAAATTTTCTATATAACTCCTAGTTATTAAATAATTAACATATCTACAATTACAAGTTTTTGACTTGATTATATGAAATATGATTTCCATAGCTTCTGGCCATGAGATAAAGTAAATAAAAATTATAATAATAGAATACAATGCATACTACTTTTCATATTTCATTTGAAGAAAATAAGGCTACATACCTATAAAAAAATTTATAGATGAATTCTTCTCTTTTTCTATCTTGAACATTCTTATCTTTTTCTACATACTTAGAGCATCATGTTGATAACATGTTGTAAAATAAAAGATTGAGAAAAATAAAGAAGAGAAAATAAACAGAAATCTTCAAAGAAAGGTAGAACTGAATCAAGTATCATTAGAGGTCTCCCACTTTTATAGAAAGTCACAAAGAGATATACATCAATATGAATGATCATCCACAAGTTCCCATAATTTGATAAAATCTCATATTTTATAACACTATAAATATTTTATTCTTGGGTAGTTTTTATATTTTAACAGAATATCTTCTCTTGCTAGTTGTCAATATTTTGTAAAGATTTTATTCTTTAGAAATTCATATATTTTAGGAAATTAGTGGTTAGAGAATTATTCTTTTCCTCTTCAAGTCAATTGATCTTGAATATTATAATCTTTTCTCTCAATAAAAATTTGGTTAGTCATTTTTCCTCGATCCTTGCTTCTTTCTCAAACTTCATATGTTATTAGGAGCTTGGCTTATGTCTCAAACTTCATATGGTATTAGAGCTCCTAGAAACTCTCTCGGGTATAACCCTTCAATCTTTCTAATATTGTCAGTGCCCAAAACACTTCTATTTCCACAAACTCTTCTACCATCATCAATCTCTTTTACCACAATTCCTTCCTTTATCTCTATTAATACCACCACTCAAATATCTATCAAATTCACCTCCTCCTTCATGTCATTCTAATAGGATATGATCTTATGGGATTCATTGACGGAACCGTACCTCTTCAACTATCACTACCATTAATGACAAAAGTCCAAATTCAAAACCATTCCTTCTAGGTTCGACAAGACCAATTAATTCTCAATGCCATTGCTAACTTTATTTCTCCTAATCTTGTTCTCTTTGTTGCTTCATCAAGAACATCTCATCAAGCTTGGAACATTTTAGTGAACACTTATGCCAAACTCTCTCGAGGGGGACTCACACAATCGAAGGAGAATCTTCGTCTCGTCAACAAAGACACTGAATAATTGATTACATGCAATATGCAAAAATCATAGTTGATGAATTTATTATGCTTAATGCTTCAGTAGACAATGAGGTTCTAATTCATTGAGGATCATTGGTTGTCTTGATGAAGACTATGCACAAGGACCTTTGCTTGGTCATGCGAGTTTGTGAAAGCCTCTTTACATTTGATGACTTGCATGAAAAGGTCATCAATTTTGAAGCACATCTTAAGTATGAAGCACAAAAGAAGGCAAATCTCTTCAACATGCCCACTTCTTCCAATCTCACACAAAAATCATTTTATAATTCACACAGAAACTAAATGCCAAACCGTTCATCCTATCTACCAACTACCAACAAAATTGTCCATCATTTTTCCCAAACACGGCCTCTTCACCAACTCACCAACCAAATTTTTTCACCTCACAACATTGTCCCTACATTAGCAAGTGTTTACTCTGTGACCAACAAGGTCACTTTGCAAAATGTGAGAGAGAAAAAGAATTTAGCTATACCAAACACAAAGAATACACAAAATCATTCTCAAATTAACTATACCTTAATACTGGACTTTTTTTGTATCTTAGTCCTCAAATTACTTTTGCTCGTACTCCTTTTTAAGGATTTGTTCATATTGATGATATTTCTCCAATTGTTTTTTGTTCGATTAGCTGTTTTCAACCTACCAAGCCAACAATAGTCATAGCCTTCATCTAGATTCACCAAAAAAATGAGTTTTCCCACTCTTTTTTGTCTGGCATATTTTGACAGGTTTGTCAATAGTTTCTACAACAACCCTTTTAGTACAACATTGATCTAATTTATTCAAATGATTACCATCTGTAAAAGTTTCATTCTTCTTGGTTTGAGAAGCATCATTGTTGATCAATGACTTCAAATATTCATCTCAGATGGGCCAACTACTTGAGGAAAGACAGCATCATCTTAGAACACTTTAGCCACTTGATCAACAAAAAAATAAATAAAAAAACAAAAAAGGTGATTTTCTATAATGATATTTAATTTCAATTATTCAGAACTATAATTGAGAACGAGTTAATACACATTGTTAAAATGTGTTGTGTGGACCCGCATTTTTCACGTGCGCCCCCACTCGATCGGCGAGACTCGCTTTTTATTTGTGAAAAATTAATTTTAGAAAAGTTGGAGTCGCCACCTATTTTATTTATATTTTAAAGGGAAAATAAAACAAGAAAGAAAAACCCTAAAAAGTGACTCCATAGTTTTGGAAAAAAGCATGTCTTTGGGAAACCTGAGTCTAGGTCCGGGGATCAGGTTACTTATCGGGAAGGTACCTCTAGGAGGTAGCACCCCTCTAAGCCTTACAAAGGTCTCTACTGACTAGTTGAGGGAAATATAGCAATTAAATGGTTAATCATGGATACTCAAGTAGGCTAAGTGATTTCGAAAAAATAGCATGCTTAATAGGAAAACCAATCACAATCATGAAGAAGATTTAAGGTACGTACCTGGACTGCTTCTTAAGCGCTATTACAAGACATCAAAGATTAGTTTGAAAATATGATGCATGATATACATTTTTATCAAAGATGATCAAACAAGCATCAAGGCAATCAATTATGGCATCAAAACATGGACATGGCTCATGATAACATACACATTCATAGAATTTTAGAGTTTTGAGGGCAGGAAGAGCGTACCCGGATAGCAAGCTAATACTCCTCTATGGGAAACAAGTTTGTTTAGTAACAAGTGCGAAATAATCTCAATGCCACAAAGAGGAATCACAATCAATCAAATATCAAGCAAACAATATTGATGCGAATATCATGAATGTCGGGCCCCCACCAAAGCCCTAATTGCTTTTGCATGAATTGGTTCAGTGAATTCCATTATTTGGAACCATGAATTTTGTTCATGCTTACTGAAATCAAGAGGAGCAGAAGATTGCGGGCGGAAATGGATCCGGCGGATCGCGAGTGTCTGACGAGCCAAGCTGTCCGGGGAATCTGAATTGTCGACTGCGGATGCTCTCCGGGTAAGCGCTATCAGAGGATCCGGACATGTTTGACCGGGGAAGTTAAATCGCCCTCCTCTCCCATCCGGCGTCAGGCGGCGGATATGAAATATCCGGAGAAGGTGGAACATCGGCCGAACAGAATTTCGGATGTGAGATATTCGGAGAAGGTGGAACTTTGGCCGGACAGAATTTCGGATGTGAGATATCCGGAGAAGGTTGAACGTCGGTCAGACAGAATTTCGGACGTGAGATATCCGGAGAAGGTGGAACGTTGGCCGGACAGAATTCCGGATGTGAGATATCCGGAGAAGGTGGAACGTCGGCCGGACAGAATTCCGAACGTGAGATATCCGGAGAAGGTGGAATGTTGGCCGAACAGAATTCCGAATGTGAAATATCCGGAGAAGGAAATAGTAGAAGACGTTGATTAGTAAACATAAATAACCCCACTTCAAGTATTAATCAACGGAGGGAACTATGCAGAATAGGATTTAAACGAAAAAACCGAGCGTGATAACATTCAAGCATGGAGCTCTATATTTCCAAAGACATCAATGATGTATAAAATAATCAAAATCAAAACAAGGTGGAGTAGTAAACAACCAATCCCAGCAGAACAACTTGTGGCCCTGGACAAAGTCGGCTGCAATTGCTCCTCTTCCACCCTCATGCGCTTTTCTGCCCTTGACAATCAAAGAATCCTCCCCTTTTTCTTCCTCTCTCACGTATATATATCAGCCTTCCCAAAGAACCCCCCCAAATCTGTTGGAGCAAAATCCCCTTTTTCTCTTTCCTTTTTATGCAATGCATGCCTTCCTTTTAGTGCCAGATCTCGGTATCGAATCCCCTTGCTATTCGTGCCTCCAATTAGAAAATCATTAAATATCGCCTTTCTTTCCATGTATCTGTCCGTCCATGGAGATTGCATCTCTCTAAAAAAAATCCTTTTTGTATGGAAGTTTCCATATATTCTTCTATGGGCAGCAACCTCTTCCTTTTCCTAAAATTTTGGTGATCTTCCCTCCAAATAGATGGCAACCGTTTCCTCATGCAAGAAATAAAATAAAGATAAAAATAAATAAAGATAAAATAAAATAAAAATAAAATAAAGATTAAAATCAATAAATATCATGAAATTGAAAATCAAAAGAAATTTAAATCACGCACCTAAAATAAATAAATAAATAAATAAAATAAATAAATAAAAAATAATTAAAAATAAAAATCAACCACATGCAAGCCATACGAGCTATGTAACCACCAAAAATATGAGTCATGCAACCATACAAAAACACGAGCCACGCAACTACGCAAAAATACGAGTCATGCAACCATGCAAACCATGCAGAAACATCTAAAGGTGACCTAGGGTGTGTCCTAGTGCGCTAGGGCGAATGAAGTGGACCAAGTGTGCTTAAGTGGGCCTAAGTGGGTGCCTAATGAACTAGGTGTCTTAAAGTGATTGGGATATTATCTAAGTGACCTAAACAAGCCTAAGAACTGTCCTAAAAAAAGAAAGAAAAGTTTAAGTCTAAATCAAAACTGCCAAGGGTTACAATAAGGGGCTAGGCAATCCCTCAATCAGAGTCTCTGAGGTGATTCAAGAAAGGTAAGTAATGTGAGTAGATATGGGCCACCAAGGAGCTACTGTAAAGTATCGAATAAGTATCTAATAAGACATGTGCTAAGAGGACAAAATTGAGGGTCTACATGTTGCCTTCTCAATTAGTATGACAATTAAAAGATATAATCTGAAAACATGACTGAATTTGCACCCATTAGACCTTTTTTCACAGTGAATAACTGACACAAGATAGAACTACTATGACAATTAAGTTTATTAGAAACGTAAATCTAATAGTGATGATGCTAATGGATATATAATCTAGTCCAAATCCATGCACTGGAAGTTGAAATGAAAAACTATGAGAACCTCACGAAATGTTCCCTTGAACCACTGCTATGGTGATTGTGTTGTAGGGCATCAGATTCATTTTTGAAAATGGTAGCAATGACAGGAGCATAATCACTCAAAGGAGTTCCCAGGCATTTTACCACTTCCATTAGATAGGGCCTAAGCTTGGCTGCACAGCTGGTTATAACTCTCTCCCAATCTCTTACAAATGGGTGAAATATTCTGAAACAAGCAATAAACCATATCAATGTGTATAGTAGAAAATTAAAATGGAAACCGAGGAACTAATTAAAATCAAGCAAAAGAGATTGGGAGCCATGATAGTCTTTCAGCCATGACCAGAGTCATGATAGTCTCCATTGCTCGAAATACTTCTTCTGGGTGGTCAGTCCTTAAAGTCAAGTAACAACAATATTCAAGCATAACAAATGGAACGAAAAAAATCTTGTTATGAATTTGTACATTTATTACTCTGACATATGGTTCCTCTTTAAATATTTCAAAAATTGGAATAATTTAACTTCTTCTAATTAGGGTCATTAGTTTTGTCTCACAAATACTAAGTGATCTATATATGATTCATTTGTATATCCATCTTATTATGTAGTCTATTCATAAATATATATAGTGACAAAAAAAACTTTAAATAATAATTTTTTAAAAAAAATAGTCATAATAAGCAAAATAGACTCTGCTCATTAAAAATATAACTTTTTAGAAGATAGAAAGATAAAAATTAGTTATTGTTAAATGAGATTGGAAAAAAAAATAATAGCTACCTTCTAGAACTAATAACATTAGGATTTACCAATAAAATTCATATAAACAAACAAAATCTATTATAAATCTATTTATATTCATGCTTTTTTTTTTCTCTTTTTTTAACTTCGTCAATATTTTTTGTCTTGTAACCATTATCCCAATCTGTTTTTTTATTCTTAAATATATTTAAAAGTTTCTATTTTATAATAACATTTTATGATTAAAATTGAATGTCTAGCTAGTAATTTTATTTTAATAAATAAATTTCTTAATAGTGGAATATCTTTCGCTTCGATTTTTAAATTTTTCAACAATTTTCATTTTTTGAGATTTAACTAAACAATGATTAATTCAAAAATTCAAATTCATTTTTGTGCTATTTAATTATTTCATTTTTAATAAAATTTAGTCATATTTGTTTTTTTCACATTAAAGGAGTTTATGTTTGATTTTAACCATGAAAAATAACAGTCCTTAATAGGATATTGTAAATAATAGAGAACAGAATCAAGCTCTTAGTTGTTTGGAAAACTAATCTTAAAATTTATAACAGAAGTTACTAAGTTCTTTGAAAATATTTTAAGAATTTTTGTCGGCTACTAAAATTATTGATAGTATTTTTAAGACTTCTAAAACCTTGTTTTAGCAATGCTTTTAACACACACACTCCAGAAAAATACCACGTTCCTAAACACCAATAGTAATTCGATATCAGAGTCTTTTATATATTTGAAGTACATATAAAATGTACTCAAATGCTCAATTAAAAAGGCAATAAAATTTTATCTGCCCGTGAAATATCAACTTAAGATAAATTAACCCTTTTCCATTTTCTCACTGGAAAATGCAAAAAGCAAACTTCAGGAAGACAAACAAGCCCACATGTTTTTAAGTTTGACAATCCACATGGTTTAGGAGAGTTTCAAATCTATAACAATATATAAAAACGTATCTTGTCAATCCAAATACTATGACCACATTTGAGAAAGCTTCCTATTTTTTTGCTTCAACTAGAAGATGAAATTGAAATCAAAGTCCCATATTTTAAAATGCATTATCCATATTGTAAAATTTTTAACATGAAAAAACTTCTTGCATAAGTCAAAATAGAATTTCTATAAGAAGTAATATTTCCCGACTTGTATTTTAAGCTCTTTTTTGTTGTTTTTTTTTAAGCTATAGCTCTTTGACCAAAATTAGACAAATAAGCATAGAAGCTCTTATTAGGCTTGAAAAAAGCTTTTGACTTATCAAAAGTCAATCCCAACAAGACCTAAGCCTATTTATATATAATATTATTTTTTAGGCATGTGGTCCAATACTAAATCACATGCCTTAAAATTATATTGTTTTCTCCAATTCATGGATGTGATAATTATACGAATCCTTATTATCATAAAAGAATGTTGGAAATAAGATATTTGAAAACAAAGTCCTATAACTCAAGGAGATGTCTACTTTTTCTTCAACAAATTATAGAAAAATATATAGATTAATAACAATGTAAATAAATCTTAAGTACAACAAACATGAATTAGAGCTTACAATAATATTGATCAAGACCAAAGTTTGACTCTATATTCTTAAGATGAATATTTCATGCTTAGGTGCTTATAGTTTAGTGCGTCCAATCATTGCCAAGGATCCAACAATCACTTTCTTGAGATGGCAGTACTTCAAATCATAAAAAATAGCAAATCAAACAATGTTTTGTACTCTATACAAAAGCTTAGATGTTTTGAAACTACATAAGTGTAGCTCACACTTGGAATTGTATTGGAATATCATATATACTTGGGAATGACTTGGAATGGAAAGTTGTTATTGGTTAGAATGGAATACCATACTCGGGAATGACGTGGAAAGAAAAAAGAGATAGATGATGGGAATGACTTGGAAAAAAAAAAAAAAAAAAGATAGATGATCATTGTTGGAATGATGAAATATCATAGAGATGTTTCCTTTTTATAGATGCAAATGTACTCTCTAGAGGTGTGCCTTTAGGAAAAGATAACACTTCATGTTGGTGGGCATTTCAGTTAAGCTCATAAGCATGTGGGTTTAAATCAAGCTGAAATCCAAACCCATATAGTTAGGCCCATGTGTATATGAGCTCAAGTTCAAGCCCATGTTTCTTTTAAGTTTACAAAAAGCTTGTAAATTCAGCTAGTGATCTACATATATGGGATTACTTTTTTCCATCACATTTTCCAAGAATATAAGTCACTTTGAGCTCATTTCTCATTCACCCATAAATGGTTTTTATCATGTCAATATATTATGTTCATCTACTTGTCAAGATGAATGCATTCCAATTTGGTCCCACTTGAAATATTGAAGGGCCTCATGCAAAATTCAGTTCTAAGTTATCCTTTTATCATTATTTAAAAAACCATTTCTTACAATAATCCCTCACATGAAAGGAAATTTCATTATCACGTGCAAATGATATGTTGACACTTGAGAAAGTATTATTTATATAGAAGTTGCATTAGGATATAGGTAGCTTGTGGCTTTGAATTTTCTTGGAAATCATTGAATAACATTCACATTGCTCCTTCTCGAACATCATTGATTTTGACAATTATGTGTACTTTAGCCTTGAACAACTCCAAGTTTTTATGAGTGTTCTAGAGAATTTCAATCTCAAAATAGTGTTAATTAAAAGCAAGCCTATCATACTCCATATGTTTTTTCAAATAAGGCTCATTATAATCAAAGTTTAGCCTAATTCATGGTGTAGACAAAACTATTTCATCATAGCTAGGAATTGGTATGAGAGATAATATGTCTAATGCTTTGATTTATCTATAACTAAGTTGTTCCTTTAAGCCTAAATCTTGGTACTCTAGTAAGTTAGTTTGGTTTACTATTATGAATAATTTTTAGTCATAGACTTTATCTCATTCCCTTTAATGAGTAGTTAACTTGATCTCTTGATAAACCTAAGTGGATCCACAAGGTTTTCATTCAAAAGTAATTATCCCATAGTTTTGTGTTTTGAACACATATGTTGACATTTACCATTGTTTATATCATTTTGTGCCCTTTGAATAACTGATCAATTATCACAACATATGCTTATGTTAAGCAAAGGTTTTTAGCTAGCATCATATGCCCTATTGGAAATTACAAAGTCAATATGCTTCTTCTGGACTTACTTTGTCTATTGTTAAAAATTTTGACCCTGTGGTGGATCTAGTAATTTTAACATTTGTTTTAAGAACTTCTATAATATCACCTCTCTTTTCATTATGAATACAACCAATTCAAAGTCCTTTCTATTAGATAACTAATTTTTATCATTGAATCCTTTTAGGGTTAAAGATAACTATTTTAACTAAATATCCCAACACTTTTCAAAAACTTATAGAAAGGTCTTTATCCTTTCCATAACTCATATATAGGAATTATATCTCCATCCAAGCTATAATTTTGAAAAAAATAAAGAAGGCACTCAACACTATCTTTTCTACATGTATTCTTTACATAATGTATTGTAACTATCGGACTTGAGTCATGACTATCTTAGAGCCTACCATTTTGTAGCACATGTGCAAGCTTTAGAGTTGTGAAGTAGAACGACTTTTTTGTTTTTTTTGTTTTTTGTTGCCTTCTCATGAATTATATTCTAAGGAAATTCTCTAACTTCGATAAGAGTTGTGTGAATTATCAAAAAATATATTCACTAATAACTATGTAAACTAAATAAATAAAGTAAATAGACATTAAAAATCACAAGTAAGATTAAATGAGGCTAGAGTTTGACTATATCCTTAAGGTGAATTTGTCTCATTCGATGCTTCTGGTTTAGTGCCAATCATGTCTTAGAATACAATTATCACATTCTTGTGATAGTAGTACTTCAAATCATAAGAAATGGTGAATCAAATAATGGTTTGTACTCTCTACATGAGCATAGATTATTAAAATGGGCATAAGATTAGAGCAACTTTGTTACCAACTTTAATTAGTGCTATAATCCATAATTATCTCATGGTGATAATTTACATATAGAAGGGTTTTGATCACAAGGAGAAGAACACCTTAAAAAAATATATAGCCACTAAAAAAAAATCAAAATTAAATATGGACGGAGTCCCCAAGTTAATAGAATTTTTATATAAAAAAACAAAATGGAGGCTTAATTTTCACCTTTTGAGCTAATTATGTGGTGTCAATTTCCTACAAGATTAGGAAGTAGGCTCAATAGAGCAATTATTAGCTACCTTTTATGAGTTCCAATGTTAAAATGTTATGAGAATTATTTTTTCTTTCTTTTATTAATTTTTGGCTTATTATTCTTCCTAATATGTTATATTGAAAACCATAATGAAACTTAAGACTTTATATCAACTAGTCAAAACATATGGCCAATAGATTCACCAATAAAGACTTAAACTCTTACAATTTTTCAAAGCTCATAAATGTTATTTTGTATGATCACGGGTAATTTATCAAATACTAAAAAAGGATTACAACTTAAGCTATAAAAAAAAAAAAAAAAAAAGAAGATGAAAGCTCAAGAAAAAATGGAGAGTAATGTAGTAAGTGACACATCAAAGTAGAGCTCAGTACTGGAGATGACATGCGCAACTTCGCCAAAGAGCCTACACATTGCTTATAAAGGTTAAAGAAAAATAAAAAGAAGTGGGATAATTTAGAGATAGAGGAATTCAGGTATTGAGGAGAATATGTAGAGATAAGCGGATTGAGATGGTTTAATTGCCAAAAAAAAAAAAAGAAAGAAGGTGACTCAAATTGATTGAGATTGTGAAAATTTGTTTTTTCGTTTCCTTGATTTTTCTTAGGAACCAAATAGATAATTAGGGTTTTTTATTTTCAAAGTTTCTGAGTTGATTAAAAGGATAGCCAAAAGTTTCATTATTTGGAGACATATTATAAATATTTTTTCTTTATAAAGCAAAACATAAAAAGCAAAATAAAATTATAACTCTAATTATATTTGATTCTTAAGGGATATTTTTGTGTTTTTCTAGGAAATTTTGAAAACAAAATGACTTGATTTTATTTCTTTCATTTTATCCCATCACATTTACTTTTGTAAATATAGAAATTTTTTATAAGTGGTTTTTAAAATATTTCTACCATAAACAAAATTAGTCTCTCTATTTTCTTGATAATAGATGTTATTGAACAATTATAGTTAAGATAATTTTACATATTTTAAATATTTTGATTAGTTTTAAGTTTTTTTTTTTTGCAAAATATGAAAGAAAAAAGAAAAAGAAATTAAAATATATCTCCAAAAACCAAATTGAATTTTATTAATATTAATTTTTTATTAGATTTGAAAGAAATCGTATTCAAATATTTTAAAGATAAAATATTCTAATGTTGATTATTTTATTATTACTAATGGTGGATTTACTTATCATTGTAAGAAGCATCTAATGTTGTTATCGTTGTGATCTCACTCATGAAGGAGCACCTACATTACACATTCTTGAGTTTCTTCCTGGTGAATATGATTGATGACAAGTGACACGATGTCGTTTTGAGGGCCATAAAAGTTTAAGGCATTCACACGTTATCACTAAGTTCTAGCCTCTCCTCTTTTGGTCGTCAGTTGTTTGTAGCTCGAAGCAAGGACCATACGTGTTCTTCAATATGGGCTCTGAGGACTTATGGTTCATTTCCTGTTCATGGGCTTTGAGGATGTCAGAGGCCTTGGTCCTAGTTGTCACACCATTGAAAACAGCCATCAATTTTTTCCAAGTGTGAAGTGCTAAGACACCGATCTTAGCTAACTTGCCCAAAGACCCATAGCAAAAGCAACATCAATGTAACCAAGGCAACAGAGTAGATATAAGAACCTTCCTAGATTGTGTTTTATTTAAAAACTACAAGATTGAAATATATATATTTTTGAAACTTTTCTATACTAGTTAGAGGAATATATATATATATTTCTTTTTTAATATTTTTTTTTCTATTTTTCCTTTCCAATTTCTTTCCTTTAAGCATTCAAGGATCCAAATATAGGTAATTTCTTGCAATTCCAAAGACAAAATAGCATTTTAAGTATAAGAAAAAAAAACTATCTTTTAATATTTTATAAAAATAACAATGTTTAACAAGTTGTTTTCTTTTTCTTTTTCTTTTTCTTTTTTTAAAAAAAGTTAGAAAATTTGTTTGGATAAATTGTGTTTAAAAATAATTTTTCTATTATGATTTTATAAAAGCATTGTAAATTAAATTTATAAAATATTAATTATTTTAATTCTATTTTTATTTTTATTTTTGTAATTACAAATAAATTAAAAAATAAATAATTTTTTATAGACACTTAAATTTATCACACTTCCAACTTGAATAAAAATTTATTTAGAAATTTCCTTCTCATGAAAATCACTTTCCAAAGGAAATTTCAACACTGGTTGCATTGACATGCATAAAAATAAATCATTGTAGAATACATCAATTTATAGTTATCATCATCATCGTAATTATCCAAAATTAAAATTGTGAATTATTTATTTTTTATTAAAAAGTTTGTTTATTTGAACTCTAACAAAAAAACTATTGATATAAATAATAATTACAAAAAAGTAGTAAATGGGTACATTGAAATATGTTAATTTATGGAATTAAAAACATGCTAATTTATGTTTTACATGATAAACATTATCAAATTCGATGTAGCAGTAGGTATTAGCAATCATGGTTGCTAACTTTGTTAAGACATCCATTCTACTCTTCCATGTATAACCATTCAAAAATCATTATTATTATTATTATTATTATTATTATTATTATTATTATTATTATTATGAATAAGATGCAAGGTTTTCAGAGCATACCTTGCATCAATTTGTAAAATTATTTGCATCACTTTAATTTTCTTAAACAAATCTTTACTTTATAAACATGTTTAACTATATTTAATTTTAATATTTTTACTCATACATATGGTAAATTCCTCAATCATTTTGAACACTTTTTTAATGATAATGTATCATAATAATAAAATATTTTTAGTTGCCCTTGTACATACACAAATTAAACAAATAGCCTTAGTAGAGAAACAACTTGAAAAGTGACTCTTAAAGAGGTATATGTACCTAAAAAGTAAAGAGATCTCTATCAATCATGTAAATATTGACATAAAGATATTATCAAATAATGTAGTCATAGACAATATATCTTCTTTATAGATGAGAGGAATGGTGAAGATTTCAAATCATTAATTGTGCAAGTACACTAATATAGAAATTATTAGCAAAATATAGAAAGAAGCAATTAAGGCAAAAACTAAATTTGTCAATAAAAGTATTACTACCTAAAGTTTGATTCTTAAAAATGTAAGCTTAATTGGATACAAATGCAGTTAAAGTTTAATACCTAAAGATATAAAGTCTTTTGGATATAAATGATATTTGAAGTCATAAAAACCATTTGATACCAATGAGTTATTATACAAAAGTAAAATTGAGATAAACGAAAGTTATAGCATAAGGTTTTTTGAGCATACCTCACATCAATTCTAATAATGATTCAATCATATAATTGATAATTCCCAAAGGATTTGATATATACTTTATGATATCGTGACAACATATTTTCATATTTTCATAAATATGTTAAAATCCTCAAAGGATTTAAAAATGCTTGAAGCAACCAATTCCTTGAAGAGTTAAGATGTTTACAGCAAATAATTATTTGAATTTAAAATACATGATGCAACCAATTCCTTGAAGGATTAAAATGCTTGAAGCAATATTGATTGAAAAATCAGATATCACATTCTAGATCAAGTCATGATGATCATCTACTTAATCAAATTATGTTATTGTATAGATTAAAGGGAGGTTTTTTATTGTTGCAATCTCATTGGAAGTCCTTAAGAGTTTATAAGAATAGTTCATTATTGAACGAAATAATTTAGAATGAATGATCTTGACAAACCAAAATTTTGTGTTGACCTATGGATTGAGTGTTTTTAAGTGGATTGTTAGTCTATCAATTGACATATATGATGAAAATCTTGAAGTTCTTTCATATGGATAAATCATGCACATTTAATCCCTTATGGTTTTTTGTTTACTTGAAGTAAGCAAAGATAAGTTTCATCTAAAAGAAGAAATAAAGAACCACTTGATCTAAAAATACCATATCTTATTGCAATTACAACATGCATCACATTACTATATGTGTGTGTGTGTATGTATGTATATATATATATATATATAACTAAAGGATTAACAAATATTTAGAATTGGCATTGATATAATAGAATACAAGTCATGGATTGACATAATTTGCCCACATCACTTGAACAATTTGATTTGTAAAAGTGCTATACCAATTGCAATCTCATGATAAATCAATTGAGTGACTTGTGTTATCTTGTAATGCCCTAAACCCAATTTAGGGGTAAAATTGAAATTTAGAAATTAATAATTAGTTAAAGTAATTTAATAAGGGTAAAAAGGTCTTTTTCGTATTTAAAATTCCTAGATATAAATTAGATTTTTCATATCTCCTCTATTCAAAAAACCCTTTTACACAACGATCAGAAAGATCAGATAACATAGAGCTAAAGGTTTGGAGGTTTAGGGTTTGAAGATCAACTTTTTAGGTAAGATTTTAATCCTTAAATTAATATTTTATATTCGTTCATTAGTTTTAAAAACTTAAGATATTCTTTGTTCTAGATTAGGGTTTGTTAAATTAATTTTTAGATAAAAAAACTGGAACTTTATGAGTGTGAATTAATTTGTGATGAAAATAGGAAAATTTAGAAATATTTTATTAAATAGAAAACAAAATCAATGGAAGAAAATAAATTTTAGATTTAGAAAATAAATAAATCATTTGTATAGGCTTTAGATTTGAAAAAAATAAAATAAAATAAAAAATTGGAGTACGCGTGTGTTGCCAAGGTGTTGACTTAGGCATTGGAAAAGATTGTATATGAAAATATATTTTATAATAATAAATAATGAGAAGAAACATGAAGCTTACTGTTTTATTCTTAGGGCTTTGTGTGTACAATGAAGATAGGTAGGTAATGGGTTGGTTATATATTGAATTTGAAAATTAATAAAAATATAATATTTAGTTTTAAGCTAACAAAGGAAATATTAATAATAATAATAGTTTCCTATATAGGTTTTAATTTAAGTTAAGTATATAAAGAAATAAATAGTGAGGGTAAGATTAGGAAAGAAAATGAATTTTATAATATTTTGAAAACTCACTAAATTAATTTATTATTGTTTAGTAAGTTGAAAAATAATATTGGGTAGTAATAATATTAGCATGAGAAATTAATTAGAATCCCCAATACTAAATAAAATATTTTTAGGATTTTCAAATTTATATGTTTGGATAAATAATCAATAATCAATATTGTGTATGATATTATGTTAGGTGAGGAGGAAATTCTTCAGAGTTAAATACTTTAAGATTTTGAGTGCTTTTTCAAGGTAAGAGAAATTAATGTAGATTTTTATAAAAGAAAATAATTTTCTTTTTATGTTGTATTTTGAAATGTGTAAAAATATTATTTTATCTTTTCGCATGGATCAAATATGTGTTTTGTATGAAAAGTATATTTGAGAATTTTCTTTGTTTATGAAAAGAGAAAAATTGAGGAGATATGATATTTTGTTTTGTAAGTTTGAATTAATGAAATAAAGTGTTTGACTCTAGATTATATGACCCTAGTCAACGGGTTATAATAGTTGACTTTATGGCCCTAATCAACAGGTTATAATAGTTGATATTATATGGGCCTAGTCAACGGGTTATAATAGTTGACCTTATGGCCCTAGTCAACGAGTTATAATTGTTGACATTTGGATTTGTTCACCTTAAATGGAACAAATTTGAAACTAGCCACTCATTTGTGAAGTCCCACCTAATTGGGCATCATTTGTTATTTGATAACTAGAGCAAAGATATTTTGAATGTATTTGATTTGGTTTTGATGAGAAATTGTTTTGAAATGGATATGAGAAAGTTTTGTTGAAAAGTTTGAATGTATTAGTATTTTGAACTCAAAAGTTTTTATGAAAATGAGTATATGTTATATCTCTTATTTGCAAGCACGATTGAAAATGTTTGATCCATGAAACTACATTGATGTTCCTTATTGAGCTTTAAGCTCATGCCCCTTTGTTGATAATTTTTTAGGTACTTTTAGTTCGGGTGAGGAGTGATGGCTAGGCTTGGGAATTTTTCTTTGTTAGGATTATGGTTCAAACTTTATTTTTGGACATTGCTTAGATGTTAAAATTTAATTCTCATTTAAATTATTTGAATTTGGAGTTATTTGGACAATAACACTCTAGTTGATGTGTTAGTTTTTTAAAGTTGATACTTGGAGATTTTAGAATTTTGTCCTACTACTCTAAACAGGAATTTGGTAATTGGTAAATTTCCTATTACAATACGAATGTTTGTATTGTTTCCACTTTGAGCCTATGGGTTTGAGGTGTGAAATGACCGTCATGCCCTTGGAGTGGATTTTGGGGTGTGATAGAGTGGTATCAGAGCACTAGCTAGGTTTTGATCTTGTTGGGAACATGTTTTAGTTTACCTTGGGGATAGATGAGTGATGCATTAGTTTAAGTTTCAGTTTTGTCTTGTATACATTCCTATTCTTACTTATGAATCTAAATTGTCTAATTGGATTTCTAGTGACTAATTTAGTTATACCTAATGCTTTATAGGACAACATGCCACCAAGAAGACCAACACCTTCCCAAAACAGTCAGGCTAATAATGATGTACCTCCTCCACTTGAGGGTTTGCCTCCCATGAATGCAGAAGGGCTTTATAGGCATCTTGAGACTTTAGCTGGTTTGGTTGAGTGTTAGGCTAGAGCTATTGAGACTTAAACTCTTGGAAAACCCTCATCTTCTAGGGGTAGCTCTTTTGATGACTTTAAGAAGTTAGGTCCTCCTTACTTTTCTGGTACTTCAGACCCAACGAAAGTAGAAGCTTGGATTCTTAAGATAGAGAAATTCTTTAATGTTATAGATTGCTTTGAGGAGCAAAAGGCCTCTTATACAACATTTATGTTAGATTAAGAAGCAAATCATTGATGGCGTATGACTAAGAGGCTTTTAGAGGATCAGGGACCTATAGTTTGGGGACAGTTTATGGAGGCATTTTACAAAAAGTACTTCCTCAATAGTGTTAAACAACAAAAAGTAGGAGAGTTTGTTCGTTTGGATCATGGGGATATGACGGTGGCCCAGTATGAGGCTAAATTTACAGAGTTGTCATGTTTTGCTCCACAATTGATTGCTATAGAGGAGGAAATGGCATTAAAGTTTCAGGATGGATTGAAACCCTATCTAAAGAACAAAATATCTATTTTGAAGCTTAGTGTCTATTCAGAGGTTGTAGATAGAGCCCTTATAGCCAAAAAGGATAATAAGGAGCTTCAACAATGCAGAGAACAACAAAGGAAGAGGAGTAGGAGTGATAGTGCCCATGATAACTAAGAATAAAAAAGGTTCGTTTCAATTGAGAGCCACATTAAAAGAGAAGTAGTGCAAAATTTAGATGTGACTTGTTCTATTTGTGGTAAGAAACATTGGGGTAAACCTTGCTATAAAGAGTTTGGATCTTGCTTTGGTTGTGGGAAGCATGGACACATGATTCGAGATTGTCCAGAGAATAAGAATTTAATAATTGGGAAGCTTAAGGAGGAGAATAAGGAGGATAAACAGAAACCTAGAGTCCAAGGGCGGATGTTTGCTATGACTCATCAAGATGTCAAGCCACTTCTGATGTGGCGTCAGGTACTATTTGAATTTACACTTTATTGCTAGAGTCTTGATTGACCTAAACTCAACACACCCTTTGTTTCAATATCTTTTATTGGTTTGTTGGGTATGCTTGTTAGTAGCCTAAACTTTGATTTGATTGTTGTTTTTCTTATGGGACATTCTATTGTGGATAATACAATGTTTGGAGGTTCTCTTGTGATGACTAGTTATATGGAGATGTTAGTTGACTTAGTACTTCTTGACCTTTAGGATTTTGATGTGATTTTGGAGATGGATTGATTAGTTTCCTTCTATGTCTCTATTAATTATTTTGGTAAAAGGGTGATTTCCATATTCCTGACAAATATAAGTTTAGTTTTAAGGGAAAGCATGTGGTTAGACCGTTGTGTATGATCTTGGCTTTATGGGCTAGTTCCTTGCTTAGGAAAGATTGTTAAGGGTTTTATGCCTATGTGGTGTGAGATGAAAAAGATACTATATTCTATTATTGCACGGTTGATAAAGGTTTAGTGAAGCACTCTTAGTATTCGAGAGGTCACTTAGGAAGTAGATGAAAAGATAAGAGAAAAACATTTTCATTTATTTCAAGACTCATGTATGTCAAGTTTAGAGGACTAAACTTCTGTTAAGGATGGGAGGATGTAATGGCCCAAACCCAATTTAAGGATAAAATTGAAATTTAAAAATTAATAATTAGTTAAAGTAATTTAATAAGGGTAAAAAGGTATTTTCATATTTTAAATCCCTATATATAAATTAGATTTTTCCTATCTTCTCTATTCAAAAAACCATTTTACACATAGATCAGAAATATCAGAGAGCATATGGTTAGGATTTGGAGGTTTACGGTTTGAAGATCAAATTTTTAGGTAAGATTTTAATCCTTAAATTAATATTTTATATTTGTTAATTAGTTTTAAAAACTTTAGATATTCTTTGGAAGATCTCAATCTAGATTAGGGTTTGTTAAATTAATTTTTAGATCAAAAGACTAGAAATTTATGAGTGTGAATTAATTTATGATGAAAATAGGAAAATTTAGAAATATTCTATTAAATAGAAAACAAAATCAATGAAAAATCAATGGAAGAAAAGAAATTTTAGATTTAGAAAATAAATAAATAAATCATTTGTGTAGGCTTTAAATTTGAAAAATAAAAAATAAAAAAATTGGAGTATGCGTGTGTTGCCAAGGTGTTGACTTAGGCATTGGAAAAGATTGTATATGTAAATATATTTTATAATAATAAATAATGAGAAGAAACATGAGGCTTACTATTTTATTCTTAGGGCTTTGTGCGTACAATGAAGATAGGAGGGTAATGGGTTGGTTATATATTGAATTTGAAAATAAAAATTATAATCTTTAGTTTTAAGCTAACAAAGGAAATATTAATAATAATAACAGTTTCCTATATAGGTTTTAATTTAAGTATATAAAGAAATAAATAGTGAGGGTAAGATTAGGAAAGAAATTGAAATTTTATAATAATTTGAAAACTCACTAAATTAATTTATTATTGTTTAGTAAGTTGAAAAATAATATTGGGTAGTAATAATATTGACATGAGAAATTAATTAGGATCTCTAATACTAAATAAAATATTTTTAGGATTTTCAAATTTATATGTTTGGATAAATAATCAATAATCAATATTGTGTATGATATTATGTTAGGTGAGGAGGAAATTCTTCAGAGTTAAATACTTCAAGATTTTGAGTGCTTTTTCAAGGTAAGGGAAATTAATACAGATTTTTATAAAAGAAAATATGTTGTATTTTGAAATGTGTAAAAATATTATTTTTATCTTTTCGCATGGATCAAATATGTGTTTTGTATGGAAAGTATATTTGAGAATTTTCTTTGTTTATGAAAAGAGAAAAATTGAGGAGATATGATATTTTGTTTTGTACGTTTGAATTAATGCAATAAATTATTTGACTCTGGATTATATGGTCCTAGTCAACGGGTTATAATAGTTGACCTTATGACCTTAGTCAATGAGTTATAATAGTTGACCTTTTGGCCCTAATTAACGGGTTATAATAGTTGATATTATATGACCCTAGTCAACGGGTTATAATTGTTGACATTTGGATTTGTTCATCTTAAATGGAACAAATTTGAAACTAGCCACTCATTTGTGAAGTCCCACCTAATTGGGCATCATTTGTTATTTGATAACCAGAGTAAAGATATTTTGAATGCATTTGATTTGGTTTTGATGATAAATTGTTTTGAATGTATTAGTATTTTGAACTCGAAAGTTTTTATGAAAATAAGTATATGTTATTTCTTCTATTTGCAAGTACGATTGAAAATGTTTGATCCATGAAACTGCATTGATGTTCCTTACTGAGCTTTAAGCTCATGCCCCTTTGTTGATAATTTTTTAGATACTTGCAGTTCAGGCGAGGAGTGATGGCTAGGCTTGGGAATTTTTCTTTGTTAGGATTTTGCTTCAAACTTTATTTTTGGACATTGTTTAGGTGTTAAAATTTAATTCCCGTTTAAATTATTTGAATTTGGAGTTATTTGGACAATAACACTTTGGTTGATGTGTTAGTTTTTTAAAGTTGATACTTGGAGATTTTAGAATTTTGTCCTACTACTCTGAGCAGGAATTTGGTAATTGGTAAATTTTCAATTACAATACGAATATTTGTATTGTTTCCACTTTGAACCTTTGGGCTTGAGGTGTGAAATGACTGTCATGCCCTTGGAGTGGATTTTGGGGCGTGACATATCTATTGTCTCTTCTTCACCTTAGAATGAAAGGTCTTCTACCTCAAAATCCCTTAACAATTGATTATTTCATGTTGATAGCCAAATCCAATTGTGAAGAATACAACAAGCAATAACAATTAATGATTGTCTACTTAGCTTATAGCAAATTATCATCCTTACGATTGGAAACCATGTTTTTAAAACATCAAAGCACGCTACAAAAATATTTTGAAAGGATGAATGTCTATAATTTAAAAGTTCTTTATACTTTATAGATTGATTGTGTCTACCCTGATATTCTTTTAAATGATACCATTCACTTCAATATGGTGATAGAAATGCAAATGTATAAGGATAACTAGAATCGACCAAATAATATTTTTCTTCACTTGGCTAGGAAAAATGGACTTTTGTTCTAGTTAGTGAATCCAAAAAAGTAGGCACATCATTCATATTTCCTTTCCAACTAACATAAAAAAATGTGAATATTATTTCAAAATCACATGTGCACATAGTATTTTGTGTTATAACTATTTTTTGACCCCTAAAACTATTTTGTTTATTAGTAGGAAAGTTGGAACCCATGCACTAATATGGGTGTCATAAATTGCACTAATGTAGTCTTACAACAAAATGATATTTATTATTAATTTGGGAAAGAAAAGAATTAAAAGGGAAATTTTTATTTATTGTTTCAATCTTATTGGAACTCCTTAAGATTTCAAAAGAATGGTTAATTATTTAACAAAAGAAATTTGAGTGAAAGATCTTGAAAAATCAAAATTTGGTCTTGACTTTCAAATTAAGTGTTTTTAAGTGGCTTATTAGCCTACCAGTTGATTTATATGGTGAAAGTCTTGAAGTGCTTTCATATAGATGAATCACACTTGTCTAACTCCTTTATGGTTGTTCATTCACTTTAAGTGAACAAAGATAGGTTTCATCTCAAAGAAGAGATAAGGAATTATTTGGTCCAAAAGTATTATATCTGAGTGTGGGTAATGGAAATATATCTTAAAAATCATACATAATTAAATATAAAATATTGTATCAAATTGCAAGCAAGATATAGTTTTCACCAATATAAAGATAATGGAATAAGATCAAACATTTATTGAACAACCGACATGATTGATATCTTCTAGAATAACATAGTAGAAGATAGACATAAAAGGCAATTTTCTGGATGCCTCCTAATAGAGATAATCAGTTGCTTGACTTAGTCATTCATCTCAGCTTGACTTAGTCTTTCATATCAGCTTATTCAAATGTATTTAATTGTATATATCTATGTATTTAATTGTATTTATCTATCATCCATAGATATAGGATTCGGTTTGTAACCTTCCTAGTTTGTAGGATCTTCAACCACTCTTGGATATGTATTTATACATTGTTTCATTAATGAGAAGTATTCAACTTTGCAATCCGTTATGGTATCAGAGCAAAACCAGAGGTAACAAATTCCAATTTTCTCCCAAAACTCCTCCTCTCTTCAATCTCGAAATGCCATGGCTACCTTTTCTCCCTCCATTCTCACCACAAATGATTCCCATAACACCCTTATCAGCATTAATGTTGCTGCCCAAACCCCTCTAAAACTCACATCCACCAACTACCTCTCCTAGAAACTACAATTCCACACCCTCTTCATTGGCTATGACCTCTTAAGATATATAGATGGCTCCAAGCCATGTCCTTCAGCCACTCTCACACACAATGACACAACCAGATCCAACCCTGCTCATACCCTTTGGATCCGACAGGACCAATTCATCTTGAATGCAATCATTGGCTCCATCTTCCACACCATCATACCATTTATTGCACAAGCCAAGATAGCCCGTGAAGCATGGACAATCCTGGCCACCACCTACGCTAAGCCTTCTCATGGCCACACTAAACAGGCCCAAAGCCAACTCAAGCTAATCACCAAAGGCTCTGACAGTGTCACTTCATTTATGTAATCCATCAAGGCAAAGGCTGATGAGCTTGCCCTTCTTGGAGAGCCACTCAATGCAGAAGATGTCACTGACAAGATACTTGATGGCCTTGGTGATGAATACAGAGAACTCACACGTGCTGTCCAAGCCAGAGACATGCCTATAACCTTTGAGGAACTACATGAAAAGTTGCTCAATTTTGAAGCTTCGGTGATTACCCCCAAACCAGACCCCCTTCAGTTTTCTGCCACTGCTAATCCCACGAGCAGGAACCCAACACCTAAGCGCTCACCTACACCTTCAGGCACCACCAATCATACATGGCGCCCCTCCAACAGCCACCAACACAGGTATCCTCTTACACAAACCAGCGGCCAACCCACACCTCAAGGTAATCACCCATTTCGACCATACTTGGGTTATTGCCAAATCTGTAGGATACATGGACATATAGTAAAATGGTGTCCCTCTTTTTGGCTAGTCCCAATCAACACATCCAACAGTCCTTCTCCTGCTTCGAACAATCCCTCTGCCACCCCATGGCAACCAAGGACCCATTACGCCTCCAACACTCCCAGCCACACATCTTGGCTCCTCGACAGTGGCACATCTCACCATGTTACAACCGATCTACACAATCTCTCCATGCATACTCCATACAATGGCTCAAATGACATTATGATTGGTGATGGCTCGGGTCTCTCCATTACTCAGACCGGTTCTTCCTCTCTCCAACAACTCATAGCACTTTTAAATTGAACAATGTTCTCTATGTTCCTACTATGAAAAAGAATCTCATTTCCATTTCTCAATTTTGTACCTCAAATAATGTCTCCATTGAATTCTTACCAACTGCTTTCCTTATAAAGGACATTCAAACGGGGACAACACTTCTGAAGGGCAACACTAAAGATGGCGTCTATAAGTGGCCGGTATCTCCACCCTTGCTTGCATTTTCCAGCCTCAAAACAACTTTATCCAAGTGGCATCAAAGATTAGGACACCCAGCTTTCAAAATTCTGAAATAGATTATTTCCAAAAATAAACTTGATTTCTCTTCTTCATTATCTAATAAATTTTCATGTAATGCTTGTTTGAGTAATAAAAGCCACAAATTGTCATTTTCTAAACCCACCATTGTCTTTTCTAAACCCCTTGAAACTATCTTTTTTGATGTTTGGACATCTCCAATTATATCAAATAATGGATTAAAATATTATGTCAATTTTGTGGATCACTTCACCCGATATATTTGGTTTTATCCTCGATCTTAAACAAAAGTCAGAAGTCAAAGATATTTTTATTTGATTTAAAGCAATTATTGAGAAACACTTTGATAAAACCATCAAAACACTTTATTCGAACAATGGTGGTGAATATATTACCCTTGCCCGTTTTCTTTCAACAAATGGTATTTCTCATCTCACTACACCACCTCACACACCTGAACACAATGGATTTTTTGAACGTAAACATCTTCATATTGTAGAAACTGGACTAGCCTTACTCTCTCATGCATCTCTTCCTTTAAGTTTTGGCCTTATGCCCTAGCCACAACAGTTTACCCAAAAAATCTCATGCCAACACCCACACTGAACCTTTCCTCTCCTTATGAAATTTTTTTTACAACAGCTCCTAATTACTCAAAACTCAAAATTTTTGGCTATTTATGCTATCCCTGGCTTAGACCATATACTACCCACAAACTCCACACTCGATCCAAACCATGTGTCTTCCTTGGATACTCTTTAACTCAGAGTGCCTACTACTACCTTGATCCATCCACGTCTAAAATATGTCTCTAGGCATGTTAAATTTGTTGAGTCTATCTTTCCCTTCCGTCATCTCTCTGCTCCTTCATCTTGTCCTCCATCAGATTCCATTGCTACTTGGCTTTCACCACCCCTTTGCATTCCCAACTTGCCTTTGGTACCACCACTCAATCTGTCATTTGCCGTGGATGCTCAACAACAATCCCCCAGTGATGCTTCACCACCACCAGACCTGCCTGCCACATCACCTCCATCACCATCACGTGAACCTTCACATCCCCACAATCCCCAACACCCATCACCACATATAAGCCCACCTGAGCCTTAGCCACAACCCATCCACCTCATGACTACTAGAGCCAAAAACAATATTTGCAAACCCATCACCAAACTGAATTTTCACACTCAATTAACCAAAAGTGATGATCATGAACCAACCACCTTGACCCAGGCTCTCAAAGATCATAAATGACATCAAGCCATGTCTGAAGAGTATGATGCTTTAGTAAAGAATGGCACATGGGCTCTAGTTCCATCGGATAGCAGTCAAAATCTGGTTGGTTGCAAGTGGATTTTTAAAACTAAATGCAAATCTGATGGCTCTATTGACAAGTTCAAGGCCCGATTGGTGGCAAAAGGCTTCCACCAACATCTTGGAATAGACTACCACGACACATTCGGTCTCATTGTAAAACCAACTACTGTCCACATTGTTCTCAGTATCGCCGTCAGTCGTGGTTAGTCCTTAAGGCAACTTGATGTTAACAATGTCTTTCTTCAAGGACATCTATTAGAGATTGTATACATGTCACAGCCATTGAGATTTGTTGATAATGACAACCCCTCTTATGTCTGCAAACTCAACAAAGCAATATATGGCCTAAAACAAGCCCCTCGGGCGTGGTACCATGAACTCGGAAACTTTCTTCTACAGTTTGGCTTTCAGAATTCATATGCTGATACATCACTCTTTGTCTTTTATGTTGATGGCCACACTATGTAACTCCTTGTTTATGTTAATGATTTAATTCTCACAGGCGATAATGATACCAAAGTTAATCACTTCATTGCCATCCTTGCTCAGCAATTTTCCATCAAAGACCTTGGTTTACTAACCTACTTTTTGGGTGTGGAAGTTGTCCCAAACAAACATGGCTTGTTACTCTCACAAAGGTGGTATATTCTGGATCTCCTCACTCAAACCAAGATGCAAGATGCCAAGACTGTTCCTACTCCCATCCCAACCAGTCCAACTCTCATGTTAAACTTAGGTTCTTCTCTGTTTGATCCCACTGAGTATCGCCAGGTAGTTGGGAGCCTCTAGTATTTGCTCATAACAAGACCAGACAATTGCCTTTGTTGTTAACAAATTGTCCCAATATATGCACTGCCCAACAACTGCACATTGGTACTTTGTCAAACGCTTATACGTTATCTTGTTGGCACCGTTGATGATGGTTTACAACTCTACAAAGACTCTACTCTCAACTTGCATGCGTTCTCAGATACCTCTCTCAGTCTCCAAGCCTTTTCTAATGCTGATTGGGTAGGGGACAAGGACACTTTTTGCTCAACCGGTGCTTACGTTGTTTATCTTTGTAAAAATCCAATCTCCTGGAGTTCTAAAAAGCAAAGGACTGTTGCTAGATCCTCCACTGAGGCGGAGTATCGCTCAGTTGCAAATACAACCGTTGAACTTAATTTCATTTGTTATCTCTTGACTGATCTTGGTATTTCGCTTCCTTCCTGCCCTGTCATTTACTGTGATAATATAGGGGCCACTCAACTCTGTTCCAATCCAATTTTTCATTCCCGTATGAAGCATGTTGCAGTAGACTTTCATTTTATCAGGGATCAAGTTCAAAATGAAGCTCTTCGTGTAGCCCATGTCTCCTCTGAAGATCAGCTTGCAGATGCCCTTACCAAGCCACTTCCACGACAACGTTTTCTTCAACTTAAACACAAGATTGGACTTCTCTCCCAAGCTCCATCTTGAGGGGGCATAATAGAGATAATCAGTTGCTTGACTTAGTCATTCATCTCAGCTTGACTTAGTCTTTCATATTAGCTTATTCAAATGTATTTAATTGTATATATCTATGCATTTAATTGTATTTATCTATCATCCATAGATATAGGATTCAGTTTGTAACCTTCCTAGTTTGTAGGATCTTCAACCACTCTTGGATATGTATTTATACGTTGTTTCATTAATGAGAAGTATTCAGCTTTGCAATCTGTTACCTCCTACGTACACAATTAAGTTTTTTGAAAGCATATTTATTTTTTATTTTCTTAAAAATTCGGATGATTTAAAAAAAATGAAAATAATTTTTAGAAAATGAAATTTGTAAAATATGTTTGGATTTAACTTTTGCTAATGTAAGCAATGATGAAAAAGAAATATAATTCAAAATTTTATATAATACACAATCTTATGAGACAAATTTTGATGTTTCATGTGAGTTTAAATGAAAATAGAAAAAAACTATCCTAATATATTTTTTAACCTAATATTATTTTTTAAATGAAAATACAAAACATTTTTTAATGGAATACCTAGTATTCCATTAAATTCTATCATTTCTTACACTTGCATGCAGATCAGTGAATCTAACCCTAGTACTAGATGTGCGCCAAACCTTCAAGTTTTCTTTTCTACAATTAGAGGGGATGTTAGAGAGAGTTACACAGAGTCCAATTAATTGGTGATTTTTGTAAGAGCAACCACAAATATCCTTTTTTTTTTTCGGCACGCTCCTACAATTAATAGAGAAAAATCAGAAAGATTTTTTCTTTTTTGAAATTTTTATCTCACAAGATGATTATTGAACTTCTATGACAATAATAATAATAATCAACATAATTCACTTAAAAGCTCAATTATTATTATTATTATTATTATTATTATTATTATTGAACTTCTAAGTGGATGATGATTATTAAAATAATTATAATAGATGTTGTTATGTCTATTATTGAACTTCTAATTGAGGAGCATCTATTATCATAATGATAATAGAGGTGGTAAGGTCAGACACATATATTTGAATGCCAACTAATTACTTCATTGGCCAAAGCTTCAACTACTTGCATCTTAATTCTTATATCATCAACTACCTACTAGTTTAAGCCCAACAGTGAGCCCATCATTGGATTGGATCATAGACTCAACTTCCAAATCTCCCATTTTCACATGTGGGCTTCAAGAGTGGTGAATGTAGTTAAGAGTCTCTCAAGGGTGCACATATACCCTGGCCCCAAAATTAATCACATGGCGAGGTTAGTCATGAGGACGCATTAGGTCCAAAATGGAAAATATCAAAGAAAGGAATGAACTATTATAAAAATATCAGAACTGATCTTCAACACTGATGTGAGATTTTAAGTTAGTATTCTGCCTTTAATGGAAGAAGTGGAGGCATTTTAAAGCTTACATGGACTCCAAAACCGATTTTTCTTAAGCCTTAACCCTCATGATCCTTGATTAGGTTTTAGGGTCTTCAAACATGCCATTGGTGCATGGTGATACCTATTTTGTTTGATCATTACTATCAAAAACTTTGTTAATGCAACTATTGTGTAGCAGCAACAATGTTTTTGGATGAGTATGTGTTCTCATCTAAAGATTTGAGATTTGAGATTTGAAATTTTGTTAGAGTGAGCTCCTTAATCCCAGAAGCTGATGTGAAGAGTATCTATCTAATCATTTTTTTTTCACTCTCTAGACCATAAGACTTCTTTTTTGAAACTGTTAAAAGTAGTGTCTTGTCTGATATATTCGTTGCTTTTTTTTCCTCGTGGATATTTAGGCAGTAAATGACATTTTTATGCCATGCATATTGATGGTAGATATCCTAATTTTTTTTTAGTATTGCCTATTGTTTGAGATGATGACTCTTTGGAGACAAATTGACATAACATAGATTTGAAAATAAATTGGTTAGCCTCTCATCGAGTAGAAAGCGCGCATTTCAACCTAGTGCTTGTGGCACTCAATGAGAGCCCCATACCCGTCTCATCCCCGATTAGTATAGTTCCATATTTGCCTTAATAGGGGAGGGTCGAGTCGGATAACCCATTTAACCCATGAAACTACAATCCCTATCTATCACCATTTTAGCAATCAACTAGTTTACCATACTTTGAAAAGGATTCAAATGATTTATCATTGGAGTTCTTTCCTTTAACTTCATGTTTATTAACTTCAACAAAAATATTTTAATCATAGCACTTTTTTTTAAATAAAAAAAATATATTAACTCGTATTTCATGAGATCATATGAATTTATTTTATTTGCTACATGATTACATGAGGGTTTATCAATCCATTGCCTAATATATGTTATTGCCTTTTTGTTCATCTTCTTCCCCTTCAAGTTAAAATATTCATTGGCTTAGCTTCTTTACCCTTGAGAGTATCTAATAAATCTTTGATGATGACAAAATCTTCCATTGTGGACTTCCATATATCCAACCTAATTTTCCATCCTTTTCAAAACCAATTACTCCCGTAACCAAGCTCTAATACCACTTATGAGAGGTAGATGATAATTGAAGAACAACTTGGTCAAGTGGGAATAGCTAACAAATGAGAATGATGAATATTTCACATGCATAGATTCAAAATTCTTCCAAAATTATAACCTAGCGAGAAAGTATAACCATAATAATAATAATATATATAAGTAAGATGATATCAATTATAACGTGGAGAAACCCTCCTAAATGGAGAAACCCTCCTAAAGGAGATCAAAATCCATAGAAGATTTCTTTCATTTCAATAAAATATGAATACAACTCCTCATGAGTTTCTTCACTTTGAAAACGATAAAAATATATATAGTGCCTAGGAAGTTCATCATCTTAAAAATATAAAAAATAGGAAGAGACAATTTTTTTAAAAAGGTTAAAGAAAGAACCTTCATATTCATCCTTGAGCCCTAGAATAGTGTTTTAAAAAATATATAAATAAAAATAAAAAAAAAGTAAGAAAAAAACAACTATTAATTTTTTCTCTTTTTCTCTCTTCCATGATCCGTTACTTCCAATTATTTCACCATCCCCAAAACAAATCCAGATGTTGCCCATATTAGGCACTTGAGGAAGATAAAGACTTTAAACGATTTACATCTGTAGATCAAGTAAACTTAAAAAATCCTTATGTTTATTATATTATGGGGGTCCAAAATTTAGTTTATTGCTCAAATAACTTTGACAACTTTTTGAAAATAATTTAGATAACAATCGGAATCCTGAATACATTAATTATATTTGCCTACCGGGCCTTTAGGTCATATGATTGTGGGTGGCAAGGGCTTAACTATTTGTTTCTTTCAGGTTATGAAAGTTTGTCGACATTGGGAAAGCTAGAAACCTTGAACCTTGGCTATAACAGTTTCAACCAGACAATCATACAACAACTGAGCACATTGACATCTCTTAAAAATCTTATTCTAGATAATAATATCAATTTTGAAGGATCTTTTCCAGCTCAAGGTATGTCTTCTTTTCTTTTCTTTTCTTTTTTACCTTATTTTTTTAAATCCTAAAAATTGGTCATTGGATTCCTTTCTTTTCTCTTTTTTCTTTGTTAATTATTTTGCAGAATTATCCGCTTTGAAAAACTTGGTGACGCTAGATTTGAGTTGGGATAAACTTAGTACCTTGAAAATTGAAGGTAGGTGTACCAATCGAATTTTTTCTTACATAGGGTATGGAAATTTACTTGGATTAATTTTCTCAATCCCCTAATACTGCAACTGATCACTTTTTGTTTTCTTTCCCTTCTGAAGACATGTCTGGATATATGCTGCTTGGACAATATTAAACATAAAATACTAAACCTTAAGTTCATCCAAATAATGATTACGATTAACTTTTGGGTTTTCAGAGTTTTTCCCCGTTGTTAGTCATCTCTGAATATTGACTAAATAAAAAATCATTAAAATACTTGCTAGGAATGCTTTCCTTGAACATATATAATAAAAATAAATTTAAGATTTTTATGATATTTGTATTCCATATTTCAATTTAGTATCATTATATGAAAAAGTTAAATTATTACATCAATTATTTTTTCCATTCTCAATTTAATATGAGAGATCATAAATTAACTAAATACGAAATAAAATATAATATCACACTTTTTTTTTAATTTCATACTATATCCAACCAATTAAGCATGGTCTACTTATCTGAGAAAATAAATTAATATAGTAAATAACAAAAAGTTACTGAAATATGTTAGCAAGGCTTGTCAAAGACATAAACTTGGTTTTGAGCATCTTAAGTACCAGAGAAGTTTTGACACACAATGAAAACCAATTTCAATGTGGATATCTTGACACTTAAATATTCTTTTGATGACCACATCCATCTTAATCCAGATCTAAAAGCCTCTAAGCAAAGCTCTTGCGCTCAGGCCTCAGCCTAAGCCCATTAAACTATTTTGGGTAACTTTTAGATAGCTTATTGAAGTTGTGATATAAGATAAATAACAGAGTGATTTGCCTATGTTATGTGGCACTTTGTGAGTATGCTTCAAATATATGTACATTAACACCAACAAAAAAGGCAGGAGGCATTGTTCTTATGCTATTTTCATGCATTATGGCTTCAAATATACTTCAGGTGGTAAAGGACTGGTGAAGTTGAACAAGCTGGAGCATCTAGATCTAAGCTCCAACAATTTAACTGACACGCATATCTTAGAGTTTTTGGCTACCCTGCCAGCCCTCAAATCTCTATCCCTGGCCGACAACT